>NW_015121945.1:0-966 GCF_001443285.1 Poecilia latipinna
ACACTCTAGAAAAAACACTTTAAAAAATTGCTGCTTGTGCAATGAAGGTACAATAAAAGGACTCCTCTGATCTGACTGGTGTACAGTTAACATTTCGAATTCCAGCGGGACATTTTACCAGGTTAGCTGTATGCGTTTTCTATCTCTGGATTATGTTTTACAATTAATAATTGGAGCAGTAATAGAGAAAATAATCTTCTTGCATTATTTCTTTGTTTTCCAGAAACTTGCACAGACAAGACAGAGACTGTGAAACATGAAGGCTGTTATTTTTGCTGTTTTTGTGCTGCTGCTCATCAGCCAAAGTAAGTAACTGTGATTCTCTATAACTGTTTATTAGGCTGCGTTCACACTGCAGTCTCAAGTGACCCAATTCAGATTTTTTTTTTACCTTTATGCAACCCGTATCTGACCTTTTTATGACAGTCTGAATAACACAGGACAGATTTTTTTCAAATGAGACCCAGGGCCACTTGGATATCGGATTCGTATCGGATACATGTCCTTTACCTACAGGTAAAGGACGAATGCGACGTTCAGGTCGCCTTCCTCCACCTGAACGTCACTGATACTCGACAAACGTCACTACTCTGCGTCCTGATACGCCCAAGAAAAACAACAATCATGGCGGAAAATAATAAGGATTGAGTTGTTAATATGCTGGCTCAGATCCAAGCTATGCTCCACCTTTAGCATACACGTTTACTTCCGCAAACACGAACAAGACTTACTTCTTTTTAACGGCGGTTGGCAAAACACTAAGCACGCGCTCAATGTGTGATGTAATTGCGCCCTCTACTGCACATGTGGGATACTTTCAGGTCGTTTACAGTTCGTACTGGAGATCACTTAATACAGGTCGCTTATATCTGGAAGTGTGAACGACTACGGCAAAAAAAAAAAAAAAAAAAAAAAAAAAAAAAAAAAAAAATCCGTCCCCCCAGGTTGCAGGGTGATCGGAGCCTT
>NW_015121946.1:0-966 GCF_001443285.1 Poecilia latipinna
CTCTGTGTCTGTCTTCCCTGTAAAGTTTATGTCTGGTCCCGGTTGGCCGGAGCGTTTGTGGATAACGAGCAGCGCTAACCTGATCATGCAGGTTCAGCCCGGTGAGGAGCTTTAACGCTCTCCTCGGAGTCACGCATCACGCTGATTTTATATTATTTTATTATTATTTTTAGTGTTATTTTTCAGTTAAACGATGCATCAAACCATATCAAATGCGTTGTCTACTTAGAGTTAATGCGCGCAGCCGCACGGAGATCTGAGAAACTCGTCCCATAAACTCGACCAACCAGAATAGTTTCTGTGACGCTTATCAAAAACTCAACAGACACGAAATGGAAGAGCTACTAAAGCCACATTAGCAGCATTGAATTAAATCTCCCGTTTGTTGCGCATCTCTGCGTAGTGCAGCAGATTTAACTCATCATGCAGGGCCGGTCCAAGGCTGTATGAGGTCTTGAGCATAATCTGACTTAGGGGCCCCTTTTGTTGCTAAAAATATCAGCACCTCTAACAGCTTCTGTGTTAGATTTAGTGAAATATGGGAGAAGAGAGTAGTTTAACTGGCCAGCCTAAAAAGCAATAAGTTATAATCGCAGTTTACTAAATTGGATTTGTAAATTCAAAGATTAAACTCACAGCATCAGATTGTTGCTATGGTAACAAAACAATCTAACTATGAATATTGTTCTTTGAAGTTTTACAAAGTAAACTTGCCAGCTCCTTAAAATCTTGTATTTAAATGTTAAACAATTTAAAATAAATTTATGTATGCCTAAACAATTGAATCAAGTTTAACAGCATTGATCATCTCAATAAACAAGCGTTACATTTATGTATCTGTGGTCCGTTTTAAAATATTAGCGTTTATGGGGCCCCTGAAGCTCTTGGGGGCCTGATGGAGCTGCTGACTTAATTTGGATTAAACAGAAGTGCAAATTTGTTGTTTTTAGACTAGTTGTGAGATCG
>NW_015121947.1:0-965 GCF_001443285.1 Poecilia latipinna
CGTGCTGGTCTCAGAATCCTGGCGGTGTTCAGTTTGTCACCTAATGCCGAGATCGACTCAAAACCTTCAGCGATCTACGTATTATTGCACCCCTGCTGTAGCAAAGAACAGTTCAGAAACAATATGAAATGAGAAAAAAACTAATCATTAACTGATTAAGTCGTGTTTACATTGTTTTTGAAAAACTAATCAGTCACGGCTGATGGGTGCACTTTTTACAGCAGACAGCCACTCCCCTCTCTTGCAGGTACTGCGTACCCCCGCTAAATCTTTAAGGGGAACGCGGTACCCGACCGTACCCGCCTGCTTTCACCCCTGACTACAACACACGCCCATGCAAAACTCATTAACCTACTTAATCACTAAGTCAGGATGTCATATTGCTGTTAATAGCAAAGTGTATGACAATCTACGTCATGATTCTATGTTGCTGATTAATTAAAATCATATGGTAATGACAGCGTATAGTTGTCTAATAGATAAACCTGTCAGTATGTGTTAAGCTTATGATGATCTGACGGTATATAATATAATGATCTGACAGAACACCTGGTGGAGCCCTGTCAGCATGCCTAGATGGGCCCCATATGTGGGCCCACATGGGTTTGCCCATTTAGGGCCCATGTAGGGCCCACACAGGCTGTGGCCTTCTCACCCTCCGTGGGTGGTGTCTTTCATCCTCTGAGCTCGGGTCCTCTACCAGAGATCTGGGAGCTTATCTTATATTGGGAGTTGGGTGCATTGTTTGTCTCCTGCTAATAGGTCACTAATTGTGTGGACACATGCTATTAAAGTTGCTTTCTTGACCAAATATATGTCCTTAACGTCCATTTTAAGGTAATATCTTTATTTATCAGAAAGCATCGTCCTCCCATGTCTCTTCTTGCCATCAGATGTCTGATGTTGTTCCTGGGATCTGTTTTAGCCTGGTATTTCTCCAGTTTCTCGTGCTCCTTTTTCCTAAT
>NW_015121948.1:0-965 GCF_001443285.1 Poecilia latipinna
TGCTGCCCTTGATCCTGATTTATTGCATTGGTTTGCTGTTTTATGAATGTGTTCATTGTTCTGTGCCTTTCAATACTCAGACTTCTAAGCTTTTCTTACCATTTCATTTCGTTGAACATTGCATCCTTTCTGTAGTTCATTAACCTTTAAATATTACATAGAAATTTCAATAAGTTTGGTTTTTAAAACTAACACATTGTTTTACTCATTACTCATTATCGCTTCATTGACTTTAAAGGATAGTACCTTAACATTTCTAATTTTACTTTATTAAGTTTTAAGTAAAATCTACCTTTTATTAATTTTACATTCTATTCATTTTAAATATTAGCCTAACGCTTTATTCATTTTTGCATTTTATTAAGTTTTGAAATATCATCCTACAATTCTATTCAATTTACATTTTGGTTAACAACTTAGTGAATATAATTTTAATACTTTTTTTTTACTTTAAAGATGACAATTAGATCTTCCTAACACTTCACCCATTTTATATTTTCTTAAAATTTAACATTTATTCTTTTTAACTTGGATTACAAAAATATATATAAAAAACTAACACAAAAATTTCAGACTTTGTTCTTTTATAGTTCAGTACCCTTCTATGGGATGACGTTGACCTGAGGTAACAAAAAAATAATAAATAAATAACAAGCAACATAAAGGTAATTATAATATTTGGTTCCAGAAAGTGTCGTGGTTCGACTTTATGATTGATGTGTAATTACAGATGATGAAGCTCTGACAAAACTGCAAAAATATTTTCTTCTACAAAAAAACAAAACAAAAAAAGTCATGCCATGGATGGTTGAAGTTCCTTTTCCTAATTTTAACTCTAACATCCTTTAACAATTTTATTTCCTTACGTGTTCTTCATTAGACTGTAAGAGGGACATTGTGGTTTCGATCCACCGCCTAAGAGGCATAGGGGTGCCCTGTCCGTTTTTACCCCCAAAATTGAAATG
>NW_015121949.1:0-965 GCF_001443285.1 Poecilia latipinna
GTAAATTTGACATAAAATCTGTTAAATTATGGAAAATATTTTGATGGAAATTCTGAAAAAAAAGTATATAAAAATACAGTAATTCTCTGCCAGGATATTTTCAGTGTTTTTTACAGAATTTCCGTCAGAAGTTTCCCATAATTTAACAGAATTTTATTTCAATTTTTTCCATTAAAAAACAAGGAAATGTCCTGGTAATTTTCTGCCAATACATTTTCTCGTTTTTTACGGAATTTCAACAGAATTATTCCATAATTTAACAGTTTTTTTCCCCCTTAATTTAAAATATACAAACTGTTAAATTATGGCCCACCACCACCACCGCCACCACTTCAGGCGACATTTCCCATATTCTCAAACTCAAAGCTTGATATGTATGGGTCAATGTGACAGTTCATCTGACTGACTACATAAACTAAAAGCTGGATCATAGACATTTTTAATACGCATATTTGTGAGCCTGCCTCTTTTTATTAAACTCAAATTAATTTTAGATTTTTGTATAACTTTTTCCAGGTTAACTTAGAAAGTGAGTTGTTATTATTACAGGTTAGTTTTCTAAACTACAAAGAAGTAACTGTTAGGGATGCTCAAAAATGAAAAATTGGACTGATATTGATATCCGATAGTAACACTGCTGTTATGCCAGATTTACCATTACTTTATTTTGTCAATTTTTTTAATATGATTACTCGATTAATCGTAAGAATAATCGATAGATTATGCTATTACTAAAATATTTGTTTACAATAGCCCTAATTATATAAATAAAATAGCATTTATAGGGGGATTGGGATCGCCCCCACCCTCCGCGACCCCTCACATCTACCTCTACATTGAGGGGGGGCTAGTGTACCATGAGAGGTACACTAGCCCCCCTCAATGTCTCTCCTTTGCCCCCCTCTTTCTACAGCCAGACCTCCTCCCTCTTCTTGCAATACGCCGTCCGTCTGCCCCCCCCAGCA
>NW_015121950.1:0-965 GCF_001443285.1 Poecilia latipinna
GCAAAGTCCTCTTTCAGAATAGAAGCAAAGCAGAACTGTCCGTTGTCCTTCAAACGCACAGAATCTTCGTCAATAAGTGACCTTTGTCTTTTCTCCAAGTCTGCTGCAGTAGGGTAGAGATCGTTGGGTTGAGGCAGAGGCGTTGGTCGAATCAGGAACCAGGGCTGGGGGTAGATGGATCTTGTCCCTTCTTAGCGGTGTGAAGTCTCAACTTCCCCTTGGTTCCAGGGTGTGGTCCTCTGCTGGTCTTCAATCTGCATCCTCTTGTTGGCTCTTCTTCAGCGCCGCGGACAAAGAACAGTCTCTTCCCTTGTCTGCCGGTTTTAAACCCTCTCAGCCCATGGTTGTGTATGGGAGAGGTTTACGTGACTTCTGGAACATTCTGATGAGTCTGTGGAAAGCCCCAACCTTTCCCAACCATCATCTCTTCTGTGACTCATTGCAGCAACTCTCTTCGGTACTTCCCTTTTTCTACTGGCCATCTGGCCATTGAGGCCATTTCTCGTAACCTGCTTCCCTTTTTGAGTTTTCCCAGCACCCCCGCCTAGCTCAGTGTACTAATTGCAACACCGTCTACTTCATTTCTCACGATCTCAAATCTTTAGTCATTTCATTTCTGTAATTTATCACAAAACATAATCAATTTGTCATTTTATCAACTTATACTCTCAGTATGATTCTCCATCACTTATCTAGTCTGTAACTCAAGCTGTTACCATTTCTAATCATCAATAATCAACATACGACAATCAAGTTGTTATTGTTACTACAAATCAAAAATACAGAACATATGTTTTGATTATACATTACAGACATTCCAACCATTATATGTATATATGTATTTTGTACTTATCTTCCTTAATCATCATTTAATCAATATGCAAGATTACTGTTATTTCTCAGGCCTTCACTCCGTTTTCTGCGTGTACCTGGAAAGATCTCACACCCTTATGCCAGTTTTCACG
>NW_015121951.1:0-964 GCF_001443285.1 Poecilia latipinna
TCTGATCGAGGTACATTCACTCTCAGGGAACAGCCACACACTCACATTCTGTCCAACATGGAAACTTCAGGACTCTGATCAAGGTACATTCACTCTCTGGGACCAGCCACACACTCACATTCTGTCCAACATGGAAACTTCAGGACTCTGATCGAGGTACATTCACTCTCAGGGAACAGCCACACACTCACATTCTGTCCAACATGGAAACTTCAGGACTCTGATCAAGGTACATTCACTCAAATGGTCCAGCTACACACTCACACACATTCTGTCCAACATGGAAACTTCAGGACTCTGATCAAGGTACATTCACTCTCTGGGACCAGCCACACACTCACATTCTGTCCAACATGGAAACTTCAGGACTCTGATCGAGGTACATTCACTCTCAGGGTCCAGCCACACACTCACACCAGGTTCTGGAGGTTTTATTCAAACACCAACCCGGTATTAAGCTTTGGCTAATGTTAGAGCGCTACACCAACGCGGTATATAGCACTAGCTAACGCTAGCGCAAAATACCAACATAGTACTTATTATATTTAGTGGAAACAAATGCTGACATGCTGCACAAACATGGTATTTAGCAATAGCTAACACTAAAACGCTACATTAAGGCATTTATCTTAAACTAATGCTAAAGCTCTACAATAACATAGTACTTAACAGAAGCTACTGCTAACACGCTACACCAACCTGGTGTATTTCTTCAAACCTCAATAGCAGCTCATGGAGGAGTTTGATCTGTTCACATTTCATCTGTCTGATGCCATACAGTCATGACACGGTAACATTTTTCACAAATATGTAAAAAACATATTTTTAATAAAAGTTACACACTGCAGCTATAAATGCCTGAATTTGTTCAAACTACTAATTCTGCACATTTATTATGTTTATAATGCAAATATTTAAATTTGAACAGGAAAAGAACAGAATGAGCAGCAAATTAACCAAATGC
>NW_015121952.1:0-964 GCF_001443285.1 Poecilia latipinna
TTAAATAATTGATAGTTTGATCAGTTACTCAGTACTTGAGTAGACTTTTTACCAAGTACATTTTTACTTTTACCTGAGTAAGACTTTTGGCTACTCTGCCCACCTTCTGTCATAACGAGACTTTTGATTTAGTGTCAATGTTTTGAAAGTGTTTAAACTTTCCACAAATTCACCCTGATGTCACCATTGAATGTTACATATTTAGCATCTCCATCTGAATTATATTTTTCTTAGAAGAGCTGGGTTTTCTACTGTTTCTTTGGATCACAGGCTCTCTGTATTGTCAGCTCTGCTTCTGCTTGTTTTTTCTTCCTGTGATGTGAAAACAAGTTGTAACATCGATGAGGTGAAGTTTTAATTTATGAAAGTGTCACTCACTTCTTCTTCATCTAAACCTGAGGCAGTGCGGTTGAGGAAATGACACAACTTTCAATCCATGCAGAAATCTGTGCATAAGTTGGAATAACAGTTGCTATATGGATTTTATGACCATATAAATTAGAATAATTTTGTCTTTAAATGTCTTTTCTAATAACCCTGGTTCTATTAGCAGCATTAGATTCTAGCCAACAATATTTAGCATAATTCCTGCTGCGTTTGTGTCACTTGTTTATGTCAATGGAAGATTTAAAAATGGAAAATGAAAAAACTTGACGTCTTTGTGTTTGAAATCTCAACCACAAAACTTTTTTTTACAGGGTTTCCCCTCATCTGTCATAACTCCTACTCAGTTTTGATGTTTTATGTTTATTCTGGTGCCACTTACTGGTGTGGCAGTAATATTTCAGCCTTTTTATTTGTTTGTGATTGATCCATACAAAGACCTCAAATTTAAAAGCAGTAATATCTGGACAAAATGTTCCAAAGTTGCTGTTTGTTTCCATGTGTTCTGCTCTCTTATTTCAGTTGAATGTTTTATTTGAGGCGCCGTTTTCTAGTGCAACTTTTAGAACCAGGATTAACA
>NW_015121953.1:0-963 GCF_001443285.1 Poecilia latipinna
TCGGCCTTCTATCACCTGGAACATCTCCATGATTAGAGGACTAATGTCTCAGCACGATCTAGAGAAACTCATCCATGCATTTATCTTTAGTTGCATTGATTATTGCAACATCTTCACAGAATTAAAAATGAAGAGAGCTCAGGGCTTAAAGAGTTCTGGCTGGGGGTCGGATTTCCGGCTTTTGACCAAACGGTCCGCCTCAACCAAACTGTAGTCTCCGGGACCCTTCTAGACCGGAACGTGTCGGCGGCGACACATCTAAATTTGCAGTACCGTAATTCCGCCACACGTAGCGCTATCTGAAAAATTCCAACGGTTTCTGAAAGGGGAGACGTTGCACTTTCCAGCAAGTATCGGGTTAATACGGCAACTTCACAGCTGCAGCTGCAGAGAGTGTAATTAATCCGGGGGTGGGGGGAACTCGTTTAATAGACGGTATATTGCGAAAATAACTTGCTGGATATTGAAAGTTCCAGTTGTTATGGCTACATGGGTAAGTATATTATCTCACAGGACATTTAAAGAACTACTTACAATTAAAATAAGGAAGGTTTATTTAGTCAGATGCTTGAAACTTAGGCGTAAAGAGCTCCGTCTGGGGGCCAGACTTTCAAGCAAAGCGAGCATTGGACCAAACGGCCCGCCTCAACTAAACTGTAGATAATAGACAAAGATGTCTGCCAATCAGAATTCTAGCTCCCGTGTTCTTGACCAATGACTGTAAGACGTTTTGTAGAAAAGAAGCGCATGGGTTCGGTTAGGCGGTTAAATCAAATGCGATATGAATGAAGATGGAGTTTGTTTCACCCGGTAAAGAAACACGCTTACTTGAGAAAGGAATTAAAAACAAGTGGCGCTGGGCAAAGGAAAGGGGACAAGACGGGAAGCTGGTGGAAATTTTTACAAAAGGGGATCCTGGGATTTCTTTGGGGGGCGTTTGGTCGAAGGTAAACTTTACACCTT
>NW_015121954.1:0-963 GCF_001443285.1 Poecilia latipinna
TATTATTCTATCAATTTAAAAATGTATTTGTATGTGTTTCAGTGAATGGTACATCAATGGAGATTACCTCGTGATTCTGGTCTCGATTATTGTCATCCTGCCTCTGTCATTATTCAGGAACTTAGGTAAGGATGTATTTCCTAAGTAACAATAAAAGTTGAAGCACCAGCTTTCGGACAAAAATCATTTTTTATCTTTCCTCACTAGGTTACCTTAGTTACACCAGTGGTCTCTCTCTGCTCTGCATGGTGTTCTTTCTGATTGTGGTGAGTACAGTTTGATTTCTCCTGAAAGTTAGATTTAGTCAATCGTTTCATTAAAGTTTTCAAATCACTGCTTATTTAGTTTTTTGAATATTGTGAAAAATATACCACAGTCCAAAAATATATTTCTCTTTATGTTCCTGCAGGTGATCATAAAGAAGTTCCAGATCCCATGCCCTCTGCCTCTTCCTGACACTGGAAATGAAACCATGCATATGTTCAACATCACCCCCCACAGCGACAACGTCACTATAGATGATGACACTTGCAAGCCTAAATACTTTGTCTTTAACTCACAGGTAAATAAATCTCTCACAGATTAAACAGGTTTGAATATTTTCAATAACACTCATAGAATAACTTCTAATCTTTGTATTTTTCCATCTCTCCAGACTGTCTATGCTGTACCCATCATCACTTTTGCCTTCATGTGCCATCCTACTATCCTACCCATGTATGAGGAGCTCAAAGAGTAAGTGCTGCTGCATGGATTTAACTCAAACTTTCTATAAGGTTTAAACTAAACCAATGTTATATTTCTTTAAAGTTTGGTCTGGTAAATAAAACTCTCCTTCCCTGAACAGCCGCTCACGCCGAAAGATGCAGAATGTGGCCAACGTTTCCTTCCTGGCCATGTTCATCATGTACCTGCTGGCCGCCCTCTTTGGATACCTCACCTTCAACAGTAAGTTGGGCAAGA
>NW_015121955.1:0-963 GCF_001443285.1 Poecilia latipinna
ATGTAAATCAAGTAAAATGGGAGCTGTGCTGTTTGGCTCAGTCACAACCGGTCTACCCATCTCCCATTCCTCTCCATCATGATTCAAGCTCATGGCGGTCACTGACACCAACCTGGAGGAAGCAGTCTCAGTTCACCAAATTTAAAAGGCATTTTCCTCTTTCATTATAGGTTTCTGTGGTGGATCTGATTAAGACAAAGCTAAATTTCCAATGATGATATCAGGAGATTTTGATGTGGTCTCTAAGCTGTTGAAGAATGCCCAAAAACATTCGACCAGCGTTGGTAAAGTCTGGGTTTCGGTGCTGTTTGTCTTCCGCATCTTCGTCCTCATGGTAGCCGCTAAAGAAGTGTGGCAAGATGAGCAGTCCAATTTCTTATGTGACACCAACCAACCTGGTTGTCAACTTGGTTGCTACGACAAGACCTTCCCAGTTTCTCATGTTCGCTTCTGGATTATGCAAATCATCTTTGTCTCCACACCAACGCTCGTTTATCTGGGGTTTGTAGTTCACAAAACCCGCACTGACAAAAAGAAAAAAAACAGAACCACCAAAGATCAAAACCACCAAACTTCTATCGAAAACTCGAAGGAAGAAACCGCCACCGAAAATCAAAGCAACACAGAAACCACAACCACCGAAAAGCAAAGCAACACAGAAACCAGAACCACCGAAAATCAAAGCAACACAGAAACCAGAACCACCAAAGATAAAAACGACCAAACTTCTAATAAAGACTCAGACATTGAGCCTGAAGTGCCGTTGAAAGGTCCAGCCTGGAAAATGTACATTGTCAATGTAGTTTCTAAGATTCTGTTGGAAATAGCCTTCTTTGTAGCTCAGTACTACCTGTACGGATTTGGCCTTGAGTCGATGTACACCTGTGAACAATGGCCCTGCCTTACTAAAGAGTTCTGCAACGATTCCCGACCCAAAGAGACAACAATAATCATCATTTTCAT
>NW_015121956.1:0-962 GCF_001443285.1 Poecilia latipinna
ATGATTTAATTTTTGCTTTTGTGGTTTTCCATACCTGCTGTGGTATAAATGTTCTGAAGCCTTTTATCCACTATTATTTTAATTACTATTAATTCATTAGGATTATTCATGCATTGCACAGTGCTAGAAACAGTCTGTGACTTATTATATTTATTTTTTATTAATTTTCGCAGACAATTTAATGCTGTGACTATTTTACCAAACATAAGAAATCCAGAGCCCAGAAGTTCTTGTATTGCTTAATTCAGGAGCCTTGGGGATTAAATGGCTTCATGATTGTATTTCAAAGGCAGATTTCAAAAACAACTCGGACAAGAGTTTGGGTCAGGTGCTATTCCAGGATGTAGACGTGTGAAAGAATCTCCACGATGTCAGTAACACAGAGTAGCATGCCTTAGTAGGTGTGTGCGTGTGTGTGTGTGTGCGTAAGTAAAATGCTCGCTACCTTTCTGTGCATAATAATGTATGCATATATATATGATTTTTTTATTTATTTATTCCTTTTTTTGTCATAGTACCCCCAAGAATTTAAAGCGACTTTCACCCCTGTGTAAAAGTGAATAAATGTCATTGATCATTTATTTGTGTGTTCTATAATTTTGTTGGCCCTCTCAAAAGTGATACTATCAACAATATAGTAATTCAGAATTAACAGTAATTTGGATGTTATGCTATATTGAACTTGAAATTAGTGTAAAATATTCTTAGTGGAGCATAAAACAGGTATTATTACTACAATGACATGAATGCTGTTGAAACATGTGCTTGTGTAGAAGCTTCAGATTTTTCCTCCCTCTTTTCTCTTCTTCCCCCTCTCTCTTTCCCCTTCCCTTCTTCCCTGCACTGTTTACATTCAGTTCAAGTGTCTCAAACACTGCTTTCCCAGCAGATGTTTCAGCCCAGAGAGGCTTGTAGAGCGTGTTTATTTAAAACTCCACTCCACCGGTTTATGTTTTTGTTTT
>NW_015121957.1:0-962 GCF_001443285.1 Poecilia latipinna
TGTTACACGGGCGTGTGCTGTCGTTGACTGCAGCTGCAGCCAGACCTGCTTTCAATACACTTTGAAACCACAACGCATGTATATCTATATAGTTATCATTGTAAACAATTTAATGACTTATTTTTGTCATAACTTGTTGCGTATGCTGAACTGACAACTCCACTGACGGTCGAACTTCTTAAGGCGCATGCGTTGGCATGGTACTCACTGCATGTATGCTAGCAACATAGAATCATGACGTAGATTGTCATACACTTTGTTATTAACAGTTGTATGGCGAAATGACTTAGCGGTTAAGTGAGTTTTACACGGGCGTGTGTTGTAGCTTACTTCAGCTGCAGCCAGACCTGCTTTAAATACACTTTGAAACCATGACAACACATTTATATCTATATAGTTATCATTGAAAACAATTTAATGACTTATTTTCATCATAACCTGTTGCGTATGGTGAACTGACAACTCCTCTGACTGTCGGACTTTTTAATGTGCATGCGCAGGCATGGTACTCACTGCATGTATGCTATTCTGACAGCGTATGGCTATGTGATAGAACACCGGCTATATCTGTCAGACACGTCATTACCATATCATTTTATTTAATCAGCAACATAGAATCATGACGTAGATCATCATACACTTTGTTATTAACAGTTGTATGGCATCTTGACTTAGCAATTAAGTAGGTTAATGAGTTTTACATGGGCATGTGTTGTAGCTGACTCAAGCTGCAGCCAGACCTTGCTTTAAATACATTTTGAAACCAGGACAACGCATGTATGTCTATAAAGTTATCATGGAAAACAATTTAATGACTTATTTTCGTCATAACTTGTTGCATATGGTGAACTGACAACTCCTCTGACTGTCAGACTTCTTAATGCGCATGTGCGGTCCTGGTACTCACTGCATGTATGCTATTCTGACACCGTACGGTAATCTGATAGAACAACAGTGTTCTG
>NW_015121958.1:0-962 GCF_001443285.1 Poecilia latipinna
AGCATTAAGGTAAAAAAAAAAAGAAAAAGAAATGGAGCAAATATTGTATACAAAATGGAAAAAGAGCAACTGATAGAAATACTTTCTATATAAAGAAAAGCAAAAAAGTTAATAGCAGGAGAAAAGTTGATGGCAACATTAGCTCAGCCAATCTGTCCATCCAGGAAGCCATCCAACAGAACTCCTGTCCAACTCCAACTATAATAAAGATTAAAAAAGAGAAAAAAAAAAGGAAAGTTAAAATAACAAATAATACCAATTTAACAATTCAGATCTAATGTGTTCTGGAATCTATTATTGACATTTTACAAATTTCACAAATCAATTAGAAGGTTTCACAAATGTTTTATTTATTCTGCTGTTAGTGCAGAATAATCTACTTAGGTTTGAAATGTCTCGGTGTAGTTTTTAAAGTACAACACATTAAAAAAGCTCAAGATAGTGAAAAATTAAGTGTAATCGCCCTTTAGCTATTTTCCGAATTAGATGCTACATTGGGAAGCTAACTTCAGCTTCGACTGATAGCTGGGGCACAATATAGACAGATCTATATATGTTTATATAGATATATATCTATATCTATCTATAAAGCATAGATATGTAGATTGCACACTGCACAGATAATCAAAACACAACGTTTACATAGCACCTTTGTAAGCTTGTCCCTGTTAGCTACGTCAGACATGAGGCATTATGGTGAATACAAACGATTTATTAACTTACCTTCGAAGTTATTGTGAAGTTTTGACACATCCAGCTTAAATCCTTTGTTGTTGTTGGAGCGTTTCAAGACGTCTGAATAATTTTATAGGCATCATTAATAGTCCTAAAGCAACTGAGGAGCCACTGTTAACGTCCTGCTGCCTTTGGACCGGAACCATTCTATGTGGCTAAAAAATGTGGAAGTGCTAAAACGGAAGTCCGTGGCATATACCCCATTGCCAAGCAGCTTGGTGAAAAAA
>NW_015121959.1:0-962 GCF_001443285.1 Poecilia latipinna
CAGCTTCCAATAGCTAAAGGGCGATTCCACTTAATTTTTCACTACTTTCCGCATCTTTAATCAACTCTAGTTTAAAAACTACTACACCTAGACACTTGAAACTTGGACTGGATTATTCTCTTCTTCAAGCTGAATATGTAAAGCCTTGTTTGTGATTTGTGAAACCTTTTCCTGATTTGTGAAAACTCAATAAAGTTAGATTTTCACAATTTTTGGCACCTCTTTCATTACTAGAACTGCTCTAATTAAAAAACTACAACTCCTAGACACTTCAAACTTGGACTAGATTATTCTCCCCTTCAAGCAGAATATTTAAAACCATGTTTGGGATTTGTGAAACTTTTTTCTGATTTGTGAAACTTCAAAAAAGGGCAATTTTGCCCTATTTTTCGGTCTCGATCACACAGGAGCTGCTCTAATTCCAAAACTACAAGACCTAGACTCTTCAAACTTCAACTAAATTATTCTGCTCTAATAGTAGAATATTTAGAATCATGTTTGTGATTTGTGAAACTTTTATCCGATTTGTGAAACTTCAACAAATGTTGATTTTACCACTTTTTTTTGCATCTGGATCACACGTGAACTGGTCTAATTCCAAATCTACAACACCTAGACTCTTCAAACCTGGATCAGATTATTTTCAATTTCAATGAAGCTTTTTTCTGATTTGTGAAACTTCCAAAAAGTGCGATATCACCTCTTTTTTTTTTTATCTCGGTCACACGAGAACTGCTGTAATTCCAAATTTACAACACCTAGACTCTTCAAACTTGGACTAAATAATTCTGCTCTAATAGTATAATATTTAGAATCATGTTTGTGACTTGTGAAACTTCACTTAACAGACCCCTGCAAAAGATCTTTCCTTCCAACAGCCACCTCTAATTTTTACTCAAAATGCTCAAAATGCTTCAATGTCAATGTCAAATTTATTTATATAGCACTTTAAAACAGGTATA
>NW_015121960.1:0-961 GCF_001443285.1 Poecilia latipinna
TCGCTCTGATTGGTTAACTGATTAATGTTTTTTTTGATTGGCTAGCTAATTAACGCTGGTTCTGTTTGGCTAGCTTATTGATGGCACTGATTGGCTACCTGATTAATGCTTTTTCTGAAGAGCTAGCTGATTAATGTTCGCTCTGATTGGCTAGCTGATTAATACTTTTTTCTGATTGGCTAGCTGATTAATGCTGGTTCTGTTTGGCTAGCAGATTAAATCTAGCTCTAATTGGCTAGCTGAATAATTTGAACTAAGACTGGCTGGCTGTTTAATGGTGGTTCTGTTTGGCTAGCTTATTGCTGGCTCAGATTGGATAGCTATTTAATGCTTTTTCTGATGAGCTAGCTGATTAATTTTTGCTCTGATTGGCTAGCTGATAAAATCTAGCTGTGATTAGCTAGCTGACTAATTCTCCCTCAGATTGGATAGCTGTTTAATGCTGGATCTGTTTGGCTAGCTAATTGCTGGCAATGATTGGTTAGCTGATTAATACTTTTTCTGATGAGCAAGCTGATTAATGTTTTTTTTTTTTGATTGGCTAGCTGATTAATGCTGGTTCTGTTTGGCAAGCTCATTGCTGGCACTGATTGGCTAGCTAATTAATGCTTTTTCTGATGTGCTAGCTGATTAATGTTCACTCTGAAATGCTAGCTGATTAATGCTCGCTCTTATTGGCTAACTGATAAATTATTTTATCTGATTGGCTAACTGATTAATGCTGGTTCTGTTTGGCTAGCTTACTGCTGGCAATGATTGGCTAGCTGATTAATGCTTTTTCTGATGAGCTAGGTGATTAATGCTCGCTCTGATTGGCTAACTGATAAATTCTTTGTTCTGATTGGCTAGCTGATTAATGCTGGTTCTGTTTGGCTAGCTTATTGCTGGAAATGATTGGCTAGCTCATTAATGCTTTTTCTGATGAGCTAGGTGATTAATGCTTGCTCTGATTAGCTAACTT
>NW_015121961.1:0-961 GCF_001443285.1 Poecilia latipinna
TATATATATGTAGCCGGGGCATATTGTTTCCCCTGAATGTGTGCTGCTGCGCCCTCTTCCTCTTGCCCATATATGGAAGATGCTGTGACAGAGCGCAGCTGGCTTGTTAGGGAGACAGGTGATCAGCATTTGCATTTAAAAGCAGGTAGATCGCTGAGATGATCAGATGCAGGCTGAGAACTTGTGCACAGGTATGTTTAACATCAATCGTGGAGTGAGTTTAGAATTTGTCTGATTCTGCCACTGATTGTTGTTAGAGAGTGACGTCAAGAGCAACATTTACTGGTTTCACTTTAGAGAAGGTAAGGGTTTCTCATGATTTATCTGGCTGGTTAATGTTCTTGTCTAACTTGATTTCTTTTGTGTGTAGGTTGGCCTGCTACTGTTTCAGTTTTTGATTTTTTTTATTTAAATTTTTCTTTTGCTTCAGTTTACTTATTTTTAGATGTTTATTGCTGATTAAAAATAATTTTTCTTTTTTGGGGGGGTTTGTTTAGGGAAAGGGACTTTCTATTTTAGCCTGCTGACTTGTTTTAAACTGGGACCTATGCTGTCCCTGGGTCCTAGGCTGTTTTACTCAGACTGAGACTAGTGGGAGGGGAGTTTTTTTTCTTTCTTTGTATTCACTAGGGATTTTTGTGTGAGTGTGCTTTTGTTGGGGAACACTTAAGTGCATTTAGTTGTATTTGTGTTTATTATTATTCCTCCCCCAAACAGTCAAATTTTTATCTAATTGGGTTTTAATTATTTTTCAGCTTTAAGGATCCCAGGGCCAGCGTAGACTCCCACTTTTAGTGTGGTCACTTGGTATAATAAAATAAATTTACTATTTTTGCTCATGAAACATTTGTGAATTCAATAAACTGTTTGTAATCTGCAGCAGTGCCTCTGTCCATTTTTACAAACTTATCTGAGTGATCTGGTAAAAAGAGGACCTAAAGCTGTACCCAAGGTCACATAT
>NW_015121962.1:0-961 GCF_001443285.1 Poecilia latipinna
CACACTGAAAAAATGAGAATTGAGGGGTCTTTCATTTTACACAAACAAAATAAGTTAATACTACACAAGACAATCATGTCTCTTGTATTTACACGATTGAATAAAGAATCATTTACTTAATTATCAACAATAATGAAACTACACATTTTCTTTACGTTGGTTTAACGTAATTATATTACATTACTAAAACCATTGTAATCATGTTTTATCATCACCGGAAATGATGCAATATATCAAAAGACACTATCAAATATGATTGGACAATAATAAGAGCGGTCTTTTTAATCTTAACCAATCAGAAGCCAAACAAGATATTTGTAAAGATATCGCGATTGCCGCCCAGTTTCTTCCGACTCCTCAGCGACAAGAACGTTTAAGACAAATCTTTAGAGGAATATCTATTAGGTAAGTGATCTAAATCTATATATTTTTTGTAGTTCAGAATGTTTCCACATGATTATTGTGTTGTATAATAGCTCATTGTTAAACTATCTGCATGTTCTTTGGTTTTCATTTTGCTAGCTATTCTTATTAGTATAGCTAATAGCTGTAGCTAAATACAGCAGTACAGAACAGTATGCTATAGTCCATCAAAGTTGTCCACAGAAGACGGTTGTTACCGATCATATTTGTAATTTGTGTGCTTGGGATAGATCAACGAGGTGGTTTCAATAGTTTCCAAGCAGTGAAATGCCACCAGGAGAAGTGTCCGTTACTTTATTTCCCTCATGGCTACTGTGACGATTTAGAACCGACTGGCTTCTCAATGTTCTGTTCGTATAGAAAATGCATGTTTTTTGTTCTTTCATATTAGCACTGTCAAGCAAATGAGCCACCTCTTCTGGGATTATACCCTTGTGGAAACATGATACACTAACAGAACCGATATTCGTTATTATGGTAACAATTCTGCATGTAGCGTCGCTGACAGAACGACAAAATAAGAATATGAGGGATTTTG
>NW_015121963.1:0-961 GCF_001443285.1 Poecilia latipinna
TGTACTGCCTCAATGTTTTTTGCCCCCTGGCGGTAATTATGTCACACTTTATGCTGCTTTTGTAATATTATGTATTTTGTATCTCAATAAAGATTATAAAGAAACAGAAAAAGAAAGATGTATCCTGGAAGGCGTGCCATGTGCATGCAGGAGGCAAGAGGGCGGAGGGGTCAGTGAAAGGGTTTTAAGGCACTCCCCCTGCTGGCAGCCCCATGCATAGCATCATAAAACAACATGGAACGATACACTTTGAAAATATATACAAATACATGAAAACAGAAATGAAAAATACTTCTACAAATAGATGGGCTGTGATTGATCGATTGGTCTTACAGTGTATTACAATAACATGATTGAATATATATATATATATATATATATATATATATATATATATATATATATATATTTACTTAATATCATATATAATATCATATATAATATCACAGTGTTGTAGTATAATAAAATTTGTAATTTGTTATATAATATATTTTTTAAGTTATTAATATTTGTCTGTTTCATTTGATTAGGTTTTGATCTGGGTTGGGCTTCTTTGGAGAGTTTAATTTTCAATGACAGTCTTATGCTGCCATCTAGTGGAGGCTCAGGGATATAGGATGAAACCCACTTGCACATTAGAGCAAACGAAATAAAACAAAAAATGGTAGGGGGGACAGTCTTGGCACAGAGAATATGTGGAAGGGGCGTCACATACCCTCCAAGTTTGGTCGGTGTGGCTCCTTCCTCTGACAGAGCTGCCATTGACCTCCATTCATTTGAAGAATTGCTCACTCAAAACAACTTCACAATTATAAATGCTCTTTTGACCAAACTTGGTTTTCTATGCTCCCTCCAACCCTCTGCAGGTCCCCACCACGTTTGGTGGTCCGAGCTAAAGACTCCCATTAATTTTTCTGCCTAGTCAGTCTGGCTAGGAATGTCCTATAGAGCTGGGTTTTAA
>NW_015121964.1:0-960 GCF_001443285.1 Poecilia latipinna
TGTATTTGAAACGTAATCAATTACGAATTTAATGACAGCCCTTAACTTAATGTAATGTTTTGATTGTTGATTCTATGTTGCATGACTCTGTGTTTTCATGTTTTTATTATTTAAAGCACTTTGAAATGCCTTGCTGCTGAAATGTGCTGTACAAATAAAATTGGATTGACTGATTGACATAGAAGCTAATATAAAAATACCTACAAATTATAAAGAGGACTAAAATCGAATATAAATGTCTGTGCCTCAATTAAAGGGACTATTATAATTATTTCAAAGTGATTTTGAGTCATTAGGTCACATGACCTGGAAGCTATTGAATAAAACCCCTCAATTTTGATGAAAAAAAATTCCAAAAAAAATGGAAAATGGCTCAAAATGGAAAACAAATGTCTGTGCCTCATCTATAGAGACTAGTAGAACAATTTCAAAGTGATTTTGAATCAATAGGTCACATGACCTGGAAGCTATTGAAGAAAAACCCTCAATTTTGACGAAAAAAATTCCTAAAAAATGGAAATTGGCTCAAAATGGAAAACAAATGACTGTGCCTCTCAGGATACTAGAACAATTTCACACTGGTTCTGGGTCAATAGGTCACATGACCTGGAAGCTATTGAAGAAAACATTATATTATTTAATATTAAAATTATTGAAAATATTGTATATGAATTTAAAATTTTATATATGCTATTTTGGCTCATGTAAAAGCCTGAATTAGCACTGACAGTTAGTTGGTTACAATTCAAGGCATTTATTAACATTTCTTTGACAGGAATGTTTGGTTCGGTAATTTGTTGATAGTCCCTAAGTCAAACTTCGGGCGCTGTGGCCGGGAGCGGTGGAGAACCGCTGGCTGACAGTAGCGTTCATAAATCGGATCAACCTTGAGCTAAACGCCGCTTACTCCCCGGAGCTCGAATATCGAATATCCAACTTGAAACTAACTTCACTGCGGTA
>NW_015121965.1:0-960 GCF_001443285.1 Poecilia latipinna
AATGCGTGCGCTCAAACAATGCGCTTAATGACGCTCTGATCGCCGCCGATCAATCGTCCTTCTGGTAAGAATCTTCCCACACCTGACATTTGTTAGCTTAGCTTTAGCTCAGCTTCTGTTGCATATCCAGGCTGCCTGTACAAGCTCCACGTTTCCTCCTTCCTGTTAGAGGCACTACTTAAAGAGCTCAGTGGTAGGTGAAGTACTGGAGTTTGGATGCTTTTAGATTCCATTTCTAACATTTATTTTTGATAGCCGCTGCTGTTTGTCCTTGGCCGGCTGTTTGCCCGCTGTTCTGGTTGTCCCCGACTGGCGGTCCGCCTGTCAACTGGATAATCTGTCGACTGCCTACCTGTCGTCCTGTTTGCTGGCTTCATGCCCGCCGTCCTGGTCGGCGTAAAGCTGGCTCCTACCACTCGTCCAGTGTGGCTGATTTGGGCTGATTGGTGATCAGCTCGGACTATCTTTCTACTGCCGCTCTGAGTGGCGTCTGCTACAGCGGATCGGTTTCTCCCCGGACGGACTCTTAATTTGGACTATTGCTGCTTGATTGATTGTGGGCTGAACTGCATAATTGTATTGTCTGTAATTTGAATGTCTCTCTCCTTTATTTTGACAGGAACGGCCAGCTCGTGGTGTTGGTGGTGGACTTTCCGGGTGGTGGTACTCCTTTGGTTTGGTGCACGATTTTCTTTTGTTTTTGCCTTGTTTCGTTTGCTGTGTTTCTTTTCTTTTAGGACACTACCCCGAATTGCACTCCCATCCCCGAGTTGAGCTAGCACTGACTTTTAATGCGAGTGGTTTTAGACTAGTATTTTTGATTAACAAACAATTGTGGAATAAATAAAAATTGTTACATTGTGAGATTGTCTCAAGCCTCATCTGTAGCGGGTCTGTGTGCCTTAAAGGTAACTTTTTAGTGGAGTTGTTGCAACCAGTTATTAAAATAGTGTTTTTAAA
>NW_015121966.1:0-959 GCF_001443285.1 Poecilia latipinna
GTCATTATTTTTAAAACTATATAGTAGTGAGAGCCAGCTGTCAACGGAAAATCAACGTCTGACTAACAACCAGCGGCCAATCAGCTGCTGGTTCTAAGCAGAACCGCTTGGCCGGCACGATTGGAACCACAGCTCTTGTGGTTCCATGGGGCCGGGTGGAACCGGTCGCAAGTTGTAATGCGAACACGCTCGGAACCGTTTCGTTCCGTGCAGTGCGAAAGTGCCTTTAGAGAACTGTAGGGTAGGCCCTGCTGCTTGGACGAAGGTGAAGTTGGGTAACCTAATTTTTCACTACTGTCAGCATCCTTAATTTACCAAAGGATATGGCTAATTTTACTAAGGGAAAACCAGCAGCTGTAGTTGACAGACATTTACCGTATTTTAGAAAATTCTGTGAAATACTCAGAGTTTTGGTCGACAGAAGTGGCAGAACTACGGGGGATGGGAGGCAGCATATGACTTGAGTGATCCAACCCTTTATCATGACTAGCGAGACCTGGCCCTCTCCTGTTGAGTACAATGTATGTAGCATTATACAGAGTAGTGCCCCAGTAGATTATATAGTAGGCTGGCTCCAGTCATTGTTGACTCATGGTTGCTAAAAACTTTACAAGACCGACTGATTTTAGTGACATAGTGGGTGTAAAATATTGAATAAAATGTTGTGCTATGAGACTGGCTTCATTTTCACTCTTACATTTAACTTTATGACACATTAAATTACAAGTGAATCGTCCTTATTGTCTCCAAGTGCATTCTGGGTAAAGCTTGTCACCAGTCGACTAAGTTAACGTGAGTGGAGCTCCATGAAGCAGCAAAGTGAAAAGGATGGAAAAAAGAGAGGAAAGAAAAGCCAAAAACTGGACGCATATTTTGTTCCCCGTCTTGGAGATGAACCGGACCGAATCAGCAAAGGAGCCGGACTAGTAACAGGTACGCTGATTATATCAGCATACCTG
>NW_015121967.1:0-959 GCF_001443285.1 Poecilia latipinna
CAGATTATCTCATCATGCAGGGCCGGTCCAAGGCTGTATGAGGCCTGGAGCAGAATCTGACTTAGGACAAGTGTTACATTTATGTATCTGTGGTCTGTTTTAAATTATTATTGTTTATGGGGCCCCTGAAGCTCTTGGGGGCCTGACGGAGCTGCTGACTTAATTTGGATTAAACAGAAGTGCAAATTTGTTGTTTTTAGACTAGTTGTGGGTTTAAATAGCATTTCACTCAAGATCTTTTCCCGTAACATATAATTACACAGTAATACTTTTACATTTCCTGTCAACTTAACATCTTTTAATACAGAAACACGGTTGACCACCGGTGGGCCGCCTCGACGCCCTGACCACCGGGCTTAGCAAGTTTTCTGAGGGAAACCCTGCATTTATTGTGCAAACCAGGGCTGTCATTGGAAAAACAGAAGTTACAGATTCTTTTAATGTCATACAATATGGAACAAGAACATGGATTATATCTTTATAAAGATCTGTCTATTGATTTATAGATTAATAGTTTTACTGGACAGATTACAAAGAACAAATCTGGTTCTCAGTCAAATCCTAACGAGTCAAATTGAAAGTGTCATGGAGTCATCTGCCTCATGACATTAACACTGACATGAAAAATATTTAACAAATAAATATATCAAATCTAATTAAAAACATAAATAAGTGATAAGTTTGTTACTGTTAAGATATATTTATTCTCAGTATTAGATGTGGTCTCAACAAACCCATGGCACTTCAACTACATTATTTAACCTTTTATCTGGAAATAGTGTCTGTTTATTCTTGCCATACGGTCCTCTGTATTAAGTATTGCTCAAAAGGTCTTGCCATACCAGTTTATTCCTCTGTATTTACTTTAGTTTCTTAGTTTATTCTTGCATTTTCTTCTTCATTCATTTCAATTTAGTTTCCTTTGATTAGTAATTATCCTCTCTTGGTTTATTGCTATG
>NW_015121968.1:0-959 GCF_001443285.1 Poecilia latipinna
GTGCTCATGTATTTATCCATGTGTCCGCTTATCTTAGCCGCTATGATGCCTGACATGAGCTTCCATGTTGTAGAGAGACAGTGCGCCCTTCAGTTAACCATTCAGGGTGAGTCCCATTCTGTAGCAGCTGGTTCAGTTGAACTGCCAGTCGCTCATGGAGGGCAGTGAGTTTCTTTAGCCAGTAGGCATGGATCATGTCAGGTCCTGGTGCTGTCCAGTTTTCCCTACCCGAGACTCTTTCTTGGACATCTGCCACAGTGATGGTTACCGGTGCTTGTTCAGGGAGGTTGTTGTGGTCCTCTCGTAGAGAGGTTAGCCACTGTGCAGTTGTGGGACACCTCCCTTTCCAGTATTGTTCAGTCTCCAGCCTTGGTGGGTCTGCACTGTTGTTATTACCCTGCCATTGGGAGTACACTTTAGCTGGTTGGGTGGAGAAGAGCCGGTTGATCCTCCTGGCTTCATTCTGTCTTGTGTATCTCTTTAGGCGGCTGGCTAAGGCTTGGAGCCTTTGTTTGGCAGTTTCGAGTGCTTCAGGTATGGGCATCTGGCTGTACTTCTTGGGTACTGATCTTTTCATTGCACCTCTTAGGAGCTCTGACAGTTGGCTCACTTCCCTCGTTATCTTGATCTTAGCCTCTAACCGTCTTTTCCATGATGGATATTGGGTCTCGTGGTTGCTCTTATAGCCGAGCATTTCAAGGATCACTGATGCTGAGTTGTATATCAGTTCATTGGTTTCAGTTATGGTGTTGGTAGGGATCGTTCTCAATGCTGCATTCACATCTTCAATGAGACTTTCTGATGGTACTTCACTCAGCCGCTGTAGTTGGCGTCTGGTGTTCATTCGGGCCATGATTCTGTCTCTCAGGTCAGTTGCTGCCTCGTTCAGCTCAGATGGTTCGTTCATTACTGGGGCTACATACCCAGTCTCTGGGCGGGTAGTTGTAGTTAACTCCCCT
>NW_015121969.1:0-959 GCF_001443285.1 Poecilia latipinna
GCGTTCAGCTTCGCAACTCCATGGATACAGGAGGGGGTGAGGAGGGAAGAGTGTTGTGTTTACATATCTTCAAGGAGATTAGAAATATGCATCCCTTCCAAGGCCACACAGGAAAAGCCAATTCAGAAACAGAATGTCTTAGGTTGGGAAGATTATAAATTTAAATCTTCTCTAAAGTCTCTCCGATACATCTCAGTTCCCAATCATCCAGATTAGGTTAGTCATTCCACTGAGCCGAAACTAGCAACTTCTCCAAGATCGATTCCATCCCGTTAGTGAGTTTTTGAGTCCTCAGCTGGGCTGCGAGTCTCAGCAAGACTCACATCCAACTTGCATCTCTGTCCACACCAACAGTCTGAGTGTTTGCTAGTTCGGCCAAGTCCGTCACAAATTTGTCGATAAGCCAGGAATCCACAAGCTCCACACAGCAGAAATCCTGTTATCATGAATAAATCCAGGGTGAATCCTGCCGGGTGTGTTCCCGCAGGACAAGAGGGCTCTCATGTGCCCAGACGTCGAAAATTTTATCAATTGCATTCAGAGATCGGTTGACCAGATCCATAATTTGTATATTTGGAGGATGTGCAAAGAAAGGCTCTAAAAATATAGAAAAAGACAGGACAAAAACAGAGCAAGCAGGGCAGGCATGGGCAGGGAGGGAGCAGAGGAAAAAAAACATCCGCCTTCATCGAGAGCAAGAGAGAAAGGCAGTAGTAGTCAAGAGAGAGTAGTCTGCCAGTACTCAGCATCAACTCAGGGAAACTCTATGAGACATGTTGAGGAGACAACTAAGGTATATTTTATCTTCTAGTTCTTGGGTGCCCCACCCCTTTCTGATGCCACCCTGGGCGTGTTTATACTCTAATTTATATTGTCTATTGAGTTTTGCATTTGTATTAAAGAAGATGACTCTCTGTGCCTTTGTATGAACATATCAGGGTTCTCAAGGGGCCATGGCC
>NW_015121970.1:0-959 GCF_001443285.1 Poecilia latipinna
TGGTGGCGGCCAACCCGCTAAAGCACCAAATTCAAAAAAAGGGCCCCTGTTTTGTATTCCAACCAAGCGGCCATAACTGCCATAACTGTAGTTCTATCTATGGCCAAGACTCAGTTAAAACAAAGGCCTGAGCAGCATGTCAGAACTACAACATGGCGCAACTGTCTGTTACTATAGAGGAGGAGTTGGCTGGTATTCTGAACTACTTGTGCTTTGAGCATCATATAACTGATTTAACCCGATCACTATTACACATGGGATTAGTGTTGCCATTTCAAATGAAGTTTACTGAAAGTTTCAAAATAAAAGCCTGCATACTTCCCTCATGTAATATTAAGCTTTTTTTCTGTTTTTTTTTTCCTCTGGATTAACATTAACATTACCATTCCATGGGTGTCTCAAAGATAGAAATCCTTCCCCAGCTTTCTGTTTCATACACACACAGCAGTCAGCTGAGGATTCATCGCTATAGCAACAGAATCCAGAGAAAGGCAGACATAACTGCCATAGCTGTAGTTCTATCTATGGCCAAGACTCAGTTAAAACAGAGGCCTGAGCAGCATGTCAGAACTACAACATGGCGGAACACTCAATTATTACAGAGGAGGGCTGAGCTGGCAGTTAGAACTACCTCCTGTTTTGGGCTTTATACAGGTAGATTAACCAAACCACTGTTACACATTGGATTAGTGATGTTATGAAAATTAAGTTTACTGAAAGTTTCAAAATAAAACACTGAAAATTGCACTCACAAAAGTGCACCGCCGTAGGCGGTGCAATAATATAAATCTTTTTTGATGTTTTTTTTTCTCAGGATAGTGAACTGCCTTGCGCAGTTCATTAACATTTCATGGGTGTCTCAAAGATAGAAATCCTTCCCCAGCTTTCTGTCTCACACACACAGCAGTTGGCTGAGGGCCAATCGCTATCGCAACAGTATCCAGATAAAGGCAGTGGTG
>NW_015121971.1:0-958 GCF_001443285.1 Poecilia latipinna
CCATTAAGCCCTGGAAAAATGCCATTGTTTCAACTTTTGTGATCTTTAAGTTACAAAATCTGAAATTTAAAGTAGTGTCAATATACAGACCTACATAATAGACTACAAGAACCCATACAGTACCCATACACCAAATAAAATGACTCACACTCAGCACCACACCACTCAACATTATGTCTGACAGATAAGGAGGTCAAGGAATTTCCAAACCCCATTCCTTTGCTCCCCGTAAAACCTTCATCCCTTTCAACTGTGAGCTAGTGAGGGGAAGCCAGGCCTCAGCCTACTGCTGATATCTGACATCAAGGTGAACTGCTGCCTGCTCCACCAGGAATACCAGGCCTATTAAAAGAGAACAGAGCCATAGGCCAAATTGTCTGTTTCCTTTTTTAGCTCAACATGCTCCAGAGGATAGGCTTACAGAGCAATAGGCACAGAGAGAGAGTGGAGACCGAGAAACCGTGGAGAGATAGATGACAAGAGCACTGTTGTGTAATCAGAAATAAACTTTGTCTTTTTTATATAATCCATTGACAAAATCTAAATGAGAGCTTAAAGAGAGTTTTTTTCAAAGGTACCGTGTCTCCCCGAAAGTAAGACAGTGTCTTACTTTCTTTTTATCCCCAAAAGCCCCACTATGTCTTACTTTCAGGGTATGTCTTATATTGGAAAAAAATTGTCGAATGTCGAATGAACGTATGGAGAGGGGGACGGCGCGGACGTGGGCAGGAGGCGGCGCGCAGCTAGATGAGAGGGAGGCGGCAATACCCCCGTGTTTCCCCGAAAGTAAGACATATGTCATATGTCGACATATGTCGGGTAAGACATACGTCTTACCCGACGTATATTAGCCGACCCCCTGAAACACCCGATACGTCTTACAATCGGGGGTGTCTTACTATCGGGGAAACAAGGTATCTGTCAGAACACCAGGTTTTGGTGTGTTGTCACAAAGTCA
>NW_015121972.1:0-958 GCF_001443285.1 Poecilia latipinna
GTCCTTCAACATCACCTCATCATGTACAGATCTGGAAAACGTTAGAGCCCACTGCACTGAGGCCGATTCAAAACCTCCTGGTTATTCCACCAGATACTGATTTCTGAGTTAAAACATTAGTATTGTTGTTTCTAAATGAAGATTAATTTGTTGTCTTTCCATTTTTTCAGGTCTTTTTCCTTGTTTTGACCATTTCTCGTTTTCTGAAAATAAAAACTAAGTTTTTGCTTAGAATTTCGGAGACATGTTGTCAGTAGTTCATAGAATAAAAGAACAATGTTCATTTTACTCAAACATACTGTAAAAAGCAAAATCAGAGAAACTGATCATTTTAAGTGCTCTCTTAATATTTTCCAGAGCTGCATAAAATTTCATTTTATATTTCCCCAACAAAATACAGTATCTCAGTATTTTTGTACTATTTAGAATATTATCTGTTACTTCTTCATTTATTAAATATTATCTAACCTGTGCTGTTGCTTATTTCTCCCTCTGCACAACTTATACAGTCGTAGCAGCAAACGGGTTTTCCTTTCTGGAGAACCTTGTGTGTTCCTGGGGGACACGTCTCACTGCAAACCGAAACAGGGACCTGCATGGAAACAAACAATAGGAATGAAGTAAAAAAATAAAAAGTACATTTCTGGGTCTTTTCCCTAAGAATGGGGTGAAATTCTTTGCCATAGTATCTGCAGTAGGATTACCTGCTTTGAATTTCCAGCAAAAACTACAGATTTCTCCTGCACATTCATCTGCTCGTCTGCTGGTAAAGACGCGTCGTAAAGACCGACGCTCACAAAGCTCACAGGGCCGTTTTCTCTTGGCTGCCAGTTTATAATCTCATATTTTGCTGCCGGGTCTCCGTTCTCATCGAAGTAAACCTCTTCTCCTTCCTTTGTTTTGAAGTGAATTCTTTTTATATGCTGTAAAATCTAAAGAATGAAGAGCTAACATATAG
>NW_015121973.1:0-958 GCF_001443285.1 Poecilia latipinna
AAACTTTTTCGAGTTTTTCAAACAACTTTTTTACGAAAAATTAAAAAAAAACCAACTTTTTTTTTTTTTTTTTTTTTTAATAAACGTTATTGTATTTACCATGGAATGCCCAATTGAGATTCAGTATCTATTCTGCCTGGAATTCAAGATGAAACAGAAAAAGTCAAAGACTAATAAACATTTATATCCATAGGTTCATACATACATACATATGTACTTAAAAGTGATGCAATCTGTACACTGCTGCCAATCAAAGCAAGTTACACAATCAAAAAGATTTTTATTTTTTTAAAGAACAACCTACTGTACCATAAAAAACAATTATACAAATGTTGAATTAGGAAAAAAACTTTTAGAATATCCTACTTTCCCTTTTGTTTCATGAGGGTTCTTTAATTGTTGCCTGCCTGTATAGGTCTATCACACAACAGACTGCTTGCCCTAGGAGTAGACAGATGTGTGTATTTGGCATCGCATTCACTGATCCTTTCATCCCTTCTGGACCCTTTTTTTTGCAACCCCATCCCCAGATTGTCCGCTTTCCAAATAGAGAGATCTGAAAGAGGTGTGGTGGCAAGGTGGCAGGCGCCCCAAATGTAAAACGTACGCAATCACTCAGATACAAGTGGCACCGCTAAAAATTGCCTTCATATATCAGCTTATGCTTTATGGGCTGTGGCAGAAAGGACGACAAAAGGTCAGCAGGAAAAACATATAGAGGTGTCAGAGGCACAGCTCGGGGCGCTGAGCTCTGGGCTGATGGCTGAGGAGATGGGCTGCCTGTTCTGGATGGAAGCCTGTGTGTGGGACAAACTCAGGATCAATAAGGCACTGTTTTATGTGCCTATTTCCATTTTGATACATGTTATCAATGGTGATATAATTGATGCAATAAAATACAGTATATCTGCAGCGGAAATGTATTTTTTTTTGTAAAAAATGAATCGTTACCCAGTGT
>NW_015121974.1:0-958 GCF_001443285.1 Poecilia latipinna
AATGCTTAATACCTGCTTTGAAGTAGGTAACCGAAGATATTCTTAATCCTAATGTTAATACCACATTTTCTTTCATATTTTAATTTATTGAGTATGAATAGAACTGTATAGTTAAAATACGGACAGCTATTATGTCGGCACTTAAGGTTGTAGTTTGTAGTTTCTGACTCATTTTAAAACAGTATGAGGCCACGTGTTTTAGATTATTGTATTTAACTTGAACATTTTGAACATAATTGACTGAAAAAACGTCTCACATTGCATGCAAAATATTAACGTCACTGAAGAAACAATTGAAAAAGCATTGATTTAAACACCAGAACAATAAAAGCATTCTGGTTATCGTCTTACTTATATGCAAAATCTCTATATAAAAAGAGACAAAAAATATATACATTTTACAGCTGGTAAATTTAAATTATGTGTTTAAAACTCATTTTCACTGACTGAACCACTGAAATAAACTTGATAATCCATGTTATTGAATGTGACTGTTTAAACACACTACAGCATATGAATATTTGAAATCCACTGGAATGAATTCAGCACAGATTGTAGAAAAATAGCTGAGTCACTGATTTCTACAACAGTTGAAACAATGGAGGTGTAGTAGCAGGTTTGTGTCAGTAGGTGGCAGCACGAATGTGCTTCCGTGTCAGGTCACATGTCTGATCACATGTTTTTTTTTTATTAAACATTAAAAGTTTAATATATATAGGTGGCAGCACGAAATTATCATTTCTGATATAAAAGTTTTTTTTTAAAATATTAAGTTTAATATAAACATTTCATTAAAAACTTTAGTAAATAAAGCTTTTATAAAAACATTTAATAAAAACATAAAACCTCTAAATTAACTGTAAAAGCTTGAAAACATTAGTTTGTATGTAATTATTTAGTATTCTGCGTTTCACTCGGGTGAACTGAGGTAGTGAAATAAATAAATTAATAATAATGG
>NW_015121975.1:0-958 GCF_001443285.1 Poecilia latipinna
TGCTGAAAATCAGGAGAGGAAAGATACAAACATTTATAATAGAAGTAAGATAACTAGGCGGAAAAACAACAATTATAAACTTTTTAAAACTATGAGTTTTCTCTAATTTAAAATTAAGAACAAACATACCAGTTCCTTCTCGCTTATCCATGAACTTGCAGGACAGAACAGGCTGAGCAGAGAAATCATGAAGACAAAGTCTTTATATTTCCTGAGTCCAACCTCTCCTCTGCTTCTGAACGAGGACGGTGCTGTCATCACGGCTCTGAGGTTTATTCTGAAACAAAAATGTTTAAAAATGTATTTATTTGACAGAGAGTCAGGTCAGAGGTAAGACATTTATGTTATATTTCCTGTTGCAGAAAGTATGTGACAAAAGTTTTGTACCAGTTTGTTAAATGGGAGTTTAATCATACCTGTGTATGTGTTGGAGAGAGAGAGAGAGAGAGAGAGCTGCTCTACTGGTGATAGAAATGAAAGGAATAAATACTTTAAATATACTTGTATTGTCTCACACACACACACACACACACACACACACACCCTTAGCATTGTGATTGGATACAGTCGGCACAGTTCTGCTTTTTGAAGTTTCACTTTAAAGGGACGAAAAATACACAACAAGAAGAAAGAAGTAAACTGAGACAACTAGAAAACAGAAACTTATCCAAATTACATTAAGATATTTTTGTAGCTGGAGTACATTTGACATTTTATAGAAACTAAATTCTTGGCTTTGAAACAAACTGAAGCATCGACTCAGAATATACAGATCAGGCAAATGTTTACAGAAGGTAGTGGAACATGTCGGTGCAGGTAAAGTACGAACGCTGCAGTATGCGAAATGTTTGTGTCAGAGCTCTACAGTAATTTCTCCTCTGCTTTTTGTGGGTAAGAAATTCTTTAATTTATGGTGGTTGTGTGGTTCCCCAAAATGAATGTTTTGTATTTGTGTCTT
>NW_015121976.1:0-956 GCF_001443285.1 Poecilia latipinna
AAAATTTTTCCTTAAAAAAAAGGGGGGGAAAATTAAAAAAAAAAAAATTTCCCCCCCCCCATTTTTTTTAAAAAAAAAAAAAAAAAAAAAAAAAAAAAAACAAGCTTGAAGAGTATGCAACTGTCCTCAGCTGAACTGCAGTTGCACTATCTATGCTTTTTGCAAAAACAGTTCTGTTTTTGTCTTGGGAATAGCAAAGATAGATGCGAATGCAAACAAGATAATGACAGGGAGATGTTGCTGAGAGGCACGTTTTTCCTTCTGTGTTCTGGCAGAGATGTGCAACTTGTTAAAAAAAACAACAACTACATTTAATTAGAGGGTAACACCAGGGCATCTGAAATGGAGCTCAACAAGGACTTGTTAAAGGTTGTATAATTCTGTTCTTTAGCTGCATATCTGTTTTTAAGGCAGTGTTTTTTTTACATGTATAAACTTCTTTTGTGCTATTTGAAAACGTACTAACGGTTGCTTCTTACTGTAACATGTGAAAGCAGAAGTGATGGATGCTCCACAGATCGGGTGACAGGTGGGGTGAAGGGTCACTGCTGACTCAGGAGGAAGCAGATTGAGTCATTTTAATTAGATGGTGGTTTTATGACAAATCTATCATAGTTATGTGAGATGTATAAATGAAAGCTCATCTCTTCTACCTTGAGGTGTTTTCCATCGTTGCTGCTGCCACTTTAGTTGATTGATGACGTTAATATTTACCTGCAGTATCCTCTCAACAGTGCTGAGGGAGATAAGGAAGACTAAAGTGGAAACACGGAAAATAGGTTAATACCCGTTTAAAGCTGAATAAAATATACAACACTAAAAAAAAAAAAAGTATATGAGCGTTTGCTATCCTGGTTAAATGTTTTAGTTTTTTTTTTTTTTTTTTTTTTTCTGGAAGACCAAAAAAAAATAATGGAAAAAGAAATCAAACTGTATCAGCGAAAACCTGAAAATTT
>NW_015121977.1:0-955 GCF_001443285.1 Poecilia latipinna
GGGGTCCTCAGACTTTCTGGTGCCCCAAAATAATGCCTGATTTTTTTCACATTCCGTTTATGTCTGACGGTGTTGACAAAAACTTTGAACACCATTTCAATTGAGTTGAAAATATATAAAAATGATTTTTAATTCAATGTATTGATACTTTTATAATCATTTATATGGATACTTAATTGACATAATATATTATTCTAGTATTCTTTTCATTGTTTTAGACTATTATAATGTACCGAGTTCTACTACAGAATTTCAATAGAATATAGACAAAATATAATTTCTTCAAATATTGTCCGAAAAGGTAGTGTGCAGGTAGACATTAGTCTTCCTTGTGATTGGATCTCGAATCTCATGTTTTCCAGGTGGCTGTAGTCATATGCCATGAATCTGCAACCGTGACATCAGCAACCGAAGGCATCATCAGACCGTAGCACGAACCGCCACGAAAGTTCTGCTGGCGTTGATAATTCTCATGTTTCAGGAATATTTAACTGCCAAATAAAAAAAACTATTCTGTATTTTGAAAGATGGTGTCAGCCCTAGCCATGCTATAAATCCCCATATGTTCTATAAATAATAGTGACACCTCCAAACAACTGACGTAGTGTAATAAAGCACACTTTAGCCTGATGAAGTTGTATAGTCTAGTTATTGTCATTAATAAATTGGTCGTAAACGACATAATTTACATCATCGTTAATGAAATTAACGTTGCATTCCCCGCCTAGTCACTCTTTTCTTTCAGCAAGCGAACAGATGTTTGAACTAACTTTTCATCCATCGGACACGATTAATATTTGACATAGTTGTTATAAATGAAGCTAAAGAAATATAAATATTGATAAGTAAACCGTATTTCTGCTGAATTAAGATAATTTACCTGTTTCGTGGGTTTGTCTTGTCTTGAGTGCCGCTCCAAAATGAACCGGAAATGCAAGGGAGGAAATGTAAAAGG
>NW_015121978.1:0-955 GCF_001443285.1 Poecilia latipinna
TGTGCACGTGAGGAACAAACTAGATTTGCTCTTGCAATTCTCCAAAGACGTCTTTGCTTTTCTTTCTTTCCTTCTTCTTTTCCATTTGTCTCAGGTAAATGAATGTATGTCTCTGTTGTTCTGCAGTTTCTGTTGTAATTTCATGCGTTGTCTTCTGTTGGATTAAACTCTGTAATTCTGTGACGTCTACACTCATTGTTTTCTGTGTGGCTACACACGGTCCGCCAGGAGAACCTGGGATCCTTAAGAAGATTGAGCTAAATATATGTTCCCAAAAATATACTATAACCTAAAATCTTCTTCAACAAATGTCACTTTTTTTGCCACTAGTGGCTTTTATGTTGAAAGAAATCCAACTGAAAGGGTGGGCAGGGGAGGACATGGAACCAAGGATCCGTGTAGCCGAGTTGTAGTCTAGACCACCGAACCCAAGACCAAATCAAGACCAAGACCAGCACCCTGCGCTATGACAATAAAATTAAGTTTACCTATCAAAATTGCTTCTCAAATTGATCTGAAAGATCCACATTCCCATAAAAACACCTAGATATTAAATACTTAGAGCTGAAATAAATTTAACCAGTATCAATTCAAACTCTTCTTTACTCTCTTTTGCTTTCATCTCTGTGCCACAATCCACAGAGGTCTGCCATCCCCCCAAAAAAGTAACGCCCTGAGCTGTTGCCCATATTGCCAGAAACCACAACTGTCTGCACCATTAAACATAGAAATTAACGGTAAACAATACTCAACTATGAACACTGTCTGAGGCGCAACAAGCAAGAATTAACCAAGCAGAAGGAGGTGACTATTTTCATCCTCCCTCCTGCTGCAACGTCTGCCTCCAAGACAGGTGACGAAAACAAAGAGCAATAAGGATGCTCTGTGTTCTTATGTTGTTTTAATTATTTGCAATTTTTTATATATATATATTATGAAATAAAATAATTACTGC
>NW_015121979.1:0-955 GCF_001443285.1 Poecilia latipinna
AATGGAAGCAATTATTTGGCGGTGGTTACATAACATTTCTTCATACAGCCTTCCTTAGGGTCATTAACTGTTGTTAAAGGGAAGTTCAAACAAGGTTAAGTCTGAACGTAAAATCACGTATACCTTAAATTCTCTTACATAACAGCAAAAAGTTGACCGTCAGCCATCACATTTTTTTTGTTGGTTTTTTTAGCTCAACGTCGTGTGTTGGAGGAAATAATATAACAAATGGTTTTGCTAATGTTTAGGAGTGTGTCCAGAATGTTTTTCACAATGGGTTGCTTCAGTTCTGGAACAGATTTTTCCTGGAGCCAGAGTGCAAAACGATTTCTCCATAAAATAACTGTGACATAAAGGGAAAACAAAGGGGAAGGAAAACAGTTGGCAGTCTCTGTTTTTCTGTCTGGACAGTGCTTATGAACCATAAATCCCATTGGAAAGTTACCTTGAACTGAGAGTTGGCAGTTTTGACAGAAAACAGTAAATGAGGAAAGTTATAAAAACAAAAAAAAGCCAAGAAATGATTTAAAAGCCCCATTATTATGGTGATCTTGGAAGCTGTAGCTTCACAATTCTTTAGTCTGATTTCTGAGAGAGAAATTAGGTCTTATTAGAAAAATGAAATAATTTCACACAATGGGGTTTCTTTGGAAGTCTTATGTCGTTATGCTAAATACGTTTGACATAACTGGGGGAAATACACATAAAATGAAACATCTGGTTCACACAGAGCAGAGGCCCCTCACAATTTTCCAAAGTCTGTGATTTGAGAAATACTTCGATCAGAACAATCAAATGCATAAGATAACATACTGAGGATGATGTGCAACAACCTTGTACCCAAATAACTCAATCCATTTGAACAGTCTGCATGTGTTGCGACACAGAGCTCATCCATTTGTTAGATTTCCCTTGAGGATTTAGGCTGTATTCACACCTACCCTCTTTAGTCTGT
>NW_015121980.1:0-955 GCF_001443285.1 Poecilia latipinna
TCAAACTTGATCAAAGTGTAAGGAAAGAAAATCTGGGAGGAAAGAGCAAACGTCTCATCAGCGTCTGAGCGTGAAACAGAAACTCTTCATATCCTCTGATCATCTCTGATCCTTGTTTAATGCGTGAAGCCGATGCTGATGGGAGCAGCTTCACGTTTGATGACAGATCAAAACACAGAACATTAAAGCGTTAAAGTGAAATTCAGGAAACCTTGACGACTGTAGCGCTCAATTGGACATCCCAGTTTCTTCAAATCAAATTAAATTAGCATCAAATGTTTGATCAAGCAGGAATAAAACCTTTGACATGTAAAATTTGGTTCTTTAGTAAAATATTTCCAGGTAAAATAGAAAAAACTGCATTCATACTGTTTTCTTACACCTTTAACATCTTCTCATTTCCTGAACCAGAAACCTCCATGGCTTTAAGGTGAATAAAAAACTAAATGGTTTTGAAAATGTTTTAACATGACAAAATGTCATGAAATATAAAGATTATGAATAATTTCCCAATTATTCATAATTCCAATTAATAAAATTCATAATTTTATGAATTGGAAAATAAGATAAATTAGAAAGAATCTTTTCAAAATTCACTTAAAAAAATGCAGCTCATTTTAACACGTTTTTCAATTATCCATTTTCTATATTTGAAATGACTTTAGAGGGAGCGTCTCCTACCTGCTGCAGAAAGTTAATGCGTCCCACCGCTCCGATCTTGGACGTGTAATTGATAAAGCCGATGTTTCCCTCAGTGGCAGCGTACAACTCTCTGACCTTAATGTCGCCAAATCGATTCAGGAACTCGCTCCACACGTCGCTTCGGACTCCGTTCCCGATGGCGATTCGAACTTTGTGGTTCTTCTCGTTTTCTTTCTGCAAAAAAAAAAAAAAAAAAAAAAAAAAAAAAAATTGAAACGACAAAGGAACAAAAAACGGGGGGGAAGAAAAACCC
>NW_015121981.1:0-955 GCF_001443285.1 Poecilia latipinna
TCTGATGTTTGGGTGAACTCTTATGTGTGGAGGTCGGCCATATCTCTGGTTCTTCCTGAAGGAGACCCATCAGGAGTTCTGGCGCTGCTCACAGTGCAGACGGTTCTCCTCACTGTTTGTCGTGATCCCCCTCTCAGCCAGAATCTCCACAGTCATTCTTTTCCTTGACCAGAATCTCCACAGTCATTATTTTCCTTGACCCTTCTTTTGAATAAACATAATATGTTCTGGGTGTTATTCCTGATTCGTTTGTTAATTGAAACAGTGTTTAATATCAAAATAAGATTAATTTATTTCCTTAACAGTTCCTTCTCCTGTCCCCTCAGAAGGGCAGAGTATAAGAGTGACTAATTACATTTACTCAAATATTGTTGAGTAACTTTTTGAAACACAAATGAAGTTTTAGGAATACTCTTACTATGCTGAACTTACTGTAACTGTAGTTGGAAAACAAACATCAGCGTTAGCTTACCGTGCAACATCTGGGCAACCGGAGGATCCTGGACGGACAGCAGCGGTCCACCATGTCTGAAAGATGGCCTCCGATGCAGATCTCCAAGGCTTGCCACCGTCATTCTTTCAGCTCGATGCTCCGTAGAGCTGCCACTGGATATTGCAGTTCACTTACGATGTACAGTAAAGTCTGCTCCTTATAGTTGGACCACAGCTGGCAGCTACGAAGGCGTCCCCAACCTTCAATCGTAAGCCAACTTCAGCGGCCGCTTCGTCCAAACTATAAAAACCCCCGACGGTGAAGCTCTGAGTCCATGAGAGCCGCCAGCTGAAACACGTTCTGTCTGAGCGGCCACACCAAAATAAAGTCAGGAGTAATAACACTATTTTCTAATGAAGTTAATGAGCTTCAGCTTATTGATAACCCGTTAGTAGGTCGCCATCTTTCTTGAAGCAAAGTACGGTGTGACTCTAACCAACCAATTGGGGAAGTTGTAGTCTG
>NW_015121982.1:0-955 GCF_001443285.1 Poecilia latipinna
ATTTCATAGGTGTCGCAAAGACAGAAATCCTTCCCCAGCTTTCTGTCTCTCACAAACACAGTACTTGGCTGAGGGCCAATCGCTATAGCAACAGAATCCAGAGGAAGGCAGGGCTGCTGGTTTGGACTACAAACCAGCAGCCATAACTGCCATAACTGTAGTTCTATCTATGGCCAAGACTCAGTTAAAACAGAGGCCTGAGCAGCATGTCAGAACTACAACATGGCGGAACACTCAATTATTACAGAGGAGGGCTGAGCTGGCAGTTAGAACCACTTCCTGTTTTGGGCATTATACAGGTGGATTAACCAAACCACTGTTACACATTGGATTAGTGTGGTTATGAAAATTAAGTTTACTGAAAGTTTCAAAATAAAACTCTGCAATGTCCTGTCACGAAAGTGCACCGCCGTAGGCGGTGCAAAAATGAAAATCTTTTTTTTGTTTTTTTTCTCAGGATAGTGAACTGCCTTGCGCAGCAAGGCAGTTTATTAACCTTAGCATTTCATGGGTGTCTCAAAGATTGAAATCCTTCCCCAGCTTTCTGTCTGACTCACACAGCAGTTGGCTGAGGGCCAATCGCTATAGCAACAGAATCCAGAGAAAGGCAGCCATAACTGCCATGGCTGTAGTTCTATTTATGGCCAAGACTCAGTTAAAACAGAGGCCAGAGCAGCATGTCAGAACTACAACATGGCAGAACACTCAATTATTACAGAGGAGGGCTGAGCTAAGCAGTTAGAACTCCTTCCTGTTTTGGGCTTTATACAGGTGGATTAACAAAACCACTGTTACACATGGGATTAGTGTTGCCATTTCAAATGAAGTTTACTGAAAGTTTCAAAATAAAAGCCTGCATACTTCCCTCATGTAATATTAAGCTTTTTTCTGTTTTTTTCCCTCTGGATTAACATTAACATTACCATTCCATGGGTGTCTCAAAGATAGAAATCCT
>NW_015121983.1:0-954 GCF_001443285.1 Poecilia latipinna
TGGATGTGGTCTCAACAAACCCATGACATTTCAACAATATTTTACTTTTTATCTGGAAATAGTGTGTTTATTCTTGCCATACAGTCCTCTGTATTAATTATTGCTCTGAAGGTCTTGCCATACCAGTTTATTCCTCTGTATTTACTTTAGTTTCTTAGTTCTTGCATTTTGTTCTTCATTCATTTCCATTTAGTTTCCTTTGATTAATATTGTCCTCTCTTGGTTTATTGCTATGTCCACTTTAGTTTCTTTCCTGTTGCTAGATTTATTTTATTGTTTATTGACCATCAGTAATCTTCACTCATCACCTGCTGCGCCTCCTAATCGTCATGTTTCACATCATGTGTTGATTTTTCACTGTTCCGCGTCGGATTTTCTGTTTTTATGCCCTAATTCACATCTAGTTCGTCGCTCCGTTTTATGTCCCGCTTCTCCTGTTTCAGAGTTTTGCGCAATGTGCGCGTCTTTTTTTTTTAAGCCCCTAAGGTGCAGGGCGGTCGGGAAGCGTATCGATGGGGAAAAGGCAGACTGACATAAACCTCTTAAAACAACGGAAAAAATTTTGGTATTCTGATTATTGAAATTTAAAAGTGCTGTGGTTCCGTTGTTCTATCACCCCCGTTTCATACCGGACCACTTACAGCTCCGGTGTTATCGCTATAAAATGAACGTTCTCTATCGTGGTATCACTATGGAGGGATTTCTTTATTTAAATGGGTTCATTTTTCAGAGGGATACACAGTGAGGGTATCGTGATTTTAGTAATTACATGTTTATAAGAGATTTTCTGTTGTCCTTCCATGGAAGCGGGCAGCATCCAGACAGACAATAAAAAACTTTTTAATATAAGTTGTTGATCACAGAACTGCCAAAACATATGTACAAAAATCCTCAATAAAACATAAAATATTAGAAAATCAGACACCAGACAAAGTGAATCACAGCAACATCAGC
>NW_015121984.1:0-954 GCF_001443285.1 Poecilia latipinna
GCTCTCCTGCGTAACGTGAACCCAGAAGGCTCCATTTGTTAAATCCGCTGGATGAGTTACTTCCAGCGGATTTTAATTCTTCGCAGTGGCGTAGCGTAACTGCCTCCGCAGTGGTTGAGCTGCGCACTGCGCATGTTACAATCTAATTAACTTTTGCATCGTCATTTATTTCCTCAAGATAAACTGCCGGCTCCTCAAATGGATTAACACAACGTTGCATTCTCTTTAGTTTTCTCTGGTCTGTAATGGAAACTTGAATTTAACGCGCCATTTTAAACCAAAGGTTTGTAATGCCCTTCCTAACCAGACGCTCCAAAGCGTCCGGTCCATAACTCTTCAACTCGCTGTCAGCTCCGGTCAGAAAGACGCATTTAGTTCAGAGACCATGAGATGATATTCAGAAAGAATGTTTTTAATTAACTGGTTTCAGTTGCCTCTGAGACTAAATCTTTGCGTAAATCTATAATGTCTGCCCATGTAACTTGTTTTTATTATTTGTTTGCTTACCTTTAAACACTGATTTAAATAATGTAATTTTTAAACTGAGCAGTAATTTTACATCCATGGAAACTCAAATGTAATATTTAAAACTTCAATACATAAAATAAGTTATTTAACAATATGAGGTGTTTAATTTATTTTTAACATTGTATTTTCATACATTTATGCTAGGGTGCCCAAGTCTAGTTTTCCAGAGCTACCATCTGCAACTTTAGATGCGTTCCTTCTCTAACACACCTGGATCATTTACTCATTATAAGGCTCTACAGAACTGAGTTGCTGCTAATGAGGGAAGTCAACCTTTTGTCTGGGGTGTTTTAGCAGGGATGCATCTAAAAGTTGCAGTCTGGAGGACTGAACCTGGCCACTCCTGATTTGTACCGTCAATGTGGCCCGTTGAGGGTGGCCAATATGCTGAAGTGGCCCTCGGTGAAATTGAGTTTGACACCCCTG
>NW_015121985.1:0-953 GCF_001443285.1 Poecilia latipinna
GCTCCGTTGACTTGATGTTAGCAAAGCTAGCTGTACAGAGACACATCAGCATTTGTGATGAAAAAAAGTTCTCATTCACTGCACTTGGTTATTGTGCGGAAGTGTTGACTGACTTGTCGCATATATGAGACAACAATGTGTCCAAAAGTCCGCAATATAGTGATGTGGCATTCAGGAACAGTCCGATTCTTCTGAACTGCTCTTTACTTAGAAAATAGGACTGGAGTGTCACTGAGAGCGTTCTTTGTTCTTGTAATGCTCTGCGTACACTGCAATAGCTGTCATTATTTTATGTAATTATGTACATAGATTTTTTTTTAATTAACAAATAAATAAAACACAAGAACGAAAGAGCACGCAGAGCATGCATATTGCCCTATGATTGTTTTCGTTCAAAGTGGCAGCTGTAATGTGTGCCATGGTGTCAGACTACCTGGCTTCATGTAGAAGGAGAGAGGGTGAAAACAGCACCTTGTGCTTGGTTACTTCTTGCTTGTTGCTCCTTGGTCAGTGTTCATAGTTGAGCGTTATTTACCGTCAGAGCATTGCCTCAATTGCTATGTTTGATGGTGCAGATAGTGATGGTTTCTGACATGAGCAATATGGGCACACACTCAGGGCGTTATCTTTTTAGGGATGGCACGAGACCACCGCGGATTGTAGCACAAAGATGGAAGCAAAGCAGAACAAAGTTTGTTCTGCTTTTAATATTGGTAAAATGTATTAAATATTTAATATCTAGGTGTTATATGGGAATATGGATCTTTGAGATCAATTTGAGAAGCAATTTTGATCATATTTCACCATTTTATCATGTCCAATAGCGCGGGGTGCTGGTCTTGGTTTTGACTTGGTCTCGGACCCTAAAAGTCTTGGTCTTGTCTCGGTCTCGATACGCTCTGGTCTTGATCTTGGCTTGGTCTCGGGTTAGGTGGTCTTGACCACAACACTGA
>NW_015121986.1:0-953 GCF_001443285.1 Poecilia latipinna
GTAAGCATCTTTATGTGGATGTGAAGTTCAGGTAAGAGTTATTCAAAAGTATCTGCATTGCATAAAGTTTTTCACACAGATATAAAAATCCACTGCACTATTTTAGTTTATTGTCATAACTAAGTCTAGTCTGACTACCATTGACATGTTTCTACCTGTTGCTCGTTGTCACTTCTCGTCTCTCCAGGTCTGTAGAGGCCGAACGTAAAAGTGAAACCAAGACAACAATCACAGATCAATCAATATTTTATTCAATCAATCAAAAGCATGAAATCACACCAACCTCCCAACATGATCATTGATCACTGTGAGGGACCAGACTCAAAGACAGAAAATGTTCAAAGTAGAAAAAGGTTTCCATTTAATTCTTAAACAAACAAAAAAATCATTAACAAAGCGTAAAGATTTAAAGCAAGAATAAAATAAAAGATAAATAAATTTGGATCCAAATTAACTGAGGTCAACTGAACAAACAAAACTGACCTACCAAACAAAGAACAAAGGCTGGTTAAATAGGGGTGGACAAACCTAAATGTACAACTTGAGGGACGTCTGACCTAACAAAACAAATAAATACAAAATTAACTAAAGCATTCTATAAACAAATAAAGCAAACTAACTTTAACTTGGCACAAACAATAAGTGAATATTTAAGTGACAAAATTAAATAAAAAATCAACTTGAAGTCTCCCCCTTCAGTCTTTCAGTGATTGGTAGATGGTTTGTCCACCAGCTGGTTCATGGTGTGGTGGTGGTAGGAGCATCCACCACACTCACCACAAACTAAAGGAAACATTAACCACCCTGATAAAGATGCGTCTTCAGAGAGCACCGTGTCTCACCCAGTGATCTGACTGACTGTTGTAGCTCACATACATTTATACCTCGCTGTGTCCAGGTGCTTTTTCTACCTGGCCGTCCTGCAGTGGCAGTCAGGAGACGGACGCTCTCCT
>NW_015121987.1:0-953 GCF_001443285.1 Poecilia latipinna
TTTCTATGATCAGCGCGCGTTCTCTCCCATTCCTGAGTGGAAAGAGCGTCGCTGCCGGTACCTACATTAACACTGACATGAAAAATAATATTGAAGAAATAAATATATCAAATCTGATTAAAAACATAAATAAGTGATCAGTTCTTTACTGTTATGGTCTTTAAGATACATTTATTCTCAGTATTAGATGTGGTCTCAACAAACCCATGACATTTCAACAATATTATTTTACTTTTTATCTGGAAATAGTGCCTGTTTATTCTTGTCATACGGCCCTCTGTATTAATTATTGCTCGAAAGGTCTTGCCATACCAGTTTATTCCTCTGTATTTACTTTAGTTTCTTAGTTTATTCTTGCATTTTGTTCTTCATTCATTTCCATTTTCATCTGATTAGTATTATCCTCTCTTGGTTTATTGCTATGTCCACTTTAGTTTCTATCCTGTTGCTAGATTTATTTTATCATTTATTGACCATCATTAATCTTCACTCATCACCTGCTGCGGCGCCTAATCGTCATGTTTCACATCATGTGTTGATTTTTTCAATGTTCAGCGTCGGATTCTCTGTTTTTATGCCATAATTCACATCTAGTTCGTCGCTCCGTTTTTTATGTCCCGCTTCTCCTGTTTCAGAGTTTTGCGCAATGTGTACGTCTTTTTTTTTTAACCCCCTAAGGTGCAGGGCGGTCGGGAAGCGTATCGACGGGTTAAAGGCACACTGACATAAACCTTTTAAAACAACGGAAACAATTTCTGATTCTGATTATTGAAATTTAAAAGTGCTGTGGTTCCGTTGTTCTATCACACCCGTTTCATACTGGGCCACTTACAGCACCGATGTTAACACTATAAAATGAACGCTCTCTATCGTGGTATCACCCATGGAGGGATTTCTTTATTTAAATGGGTTCATTTTTCAGAGGGATACAATGTGAGGGTATCGTGATTTTA
>NW_015121988.1:0-953 GCF_001443285.1 Poecilia latipinna
TGACTGTGTGTTTCAACGGACGTCAGTTTCAGTGGGACTTTGTGATAGCTTCTGTGTCTTTACCTATTTTGGGTGCAGATTTTTTGTGTGCTTTTAGGTTATTGGTGCATGTTGCTAATAGCGGCTTAATAGATGCTGTGTCTTTTGACACATACCCCTGTAAACTTGGCGTCCCAGCCAATGACCTCTCGCCAACATGCTTGCCACAGGTGATGAGTATCAGCGTCTGTTAGCAGAGTTCCCATCTTTAACGGTTCCCACATTTTCTGCTACCGTGGCTAAGCATGGAGTGGAGCATTGTATAACTACAGTCGGTCCACTGGTTTTTGCACTAGCGCGCCACCTAGACACCGCTAAGTTAGCAATAGCAAAGGAGGAGTTTGCAAACATGGAGCGTCTTAGCATTGCACGGCGCTCCAAAAGTCCATGGGCATCTCCGTTGCACATGGTTCCCAAAGCAAACGGGGGTTGGCGACCCTGTGGGGATTTTCGGCGTCTTAACAACGCAACCAGTAATGACAGGTACCCAATTCCTCATATTCAGGATTTTTCTGCCCGCCTGTTCTGAAAGGTGGACTTGGTGCGAGGCTACCATCAGGTTCCAGTGCATCCCTTAGATGTACCCAAACCGCAGTTATCACGCCTTTTGGTTTTTTGAGTTTTTACGGATGCCCTTCGGTCTTAAAGGCGCAGCACAGACTTTCCAGCGGCTTATGGATTTGGTCCTACAGGTTAAGCAGATTTTGTTCGTCTATTTGGACGACATACTGGTGGCTAGTCCCTCTGTGGAAGAACACATGGTGCACCTTCATCAGCTGTTTGTTAGGCTCAGTGAACATGGCCTGATCGTGAACCCAGCTAAATGCCAATTTGGGCTGCCTGCTGTTGAGTTCCTGGGACACAAGGTGTCATCTCAAGGGGTGGTTCCCCTGCCTGCAAAGGTTGAAGCAGTT
>NW_015121989.1:0-953 GCF_001443285.1 Poecilia latipinna
ATGGGCTTTACTGATTTTGCCCACATTCAAGAACACCACCGGAGACAAATGAACAATAATAAAGTTTATTTACAAAAAAATAATCAGAAGTGGATCGGGTCCTGGGACTGAACGGCTGCACACGGCGCACTGAGGAGACAATGGGGAAGATGGTGAGTTCCAGGTTGTCGGAATTTAGAAGATTTATTGGCGGTAAGTTTGCCAACTTACTTGAGCTGTGTCTATCAATGGCGTGGGAGAAGCACTGTTTGTCCTGGGGTTCTTTAAAGCCTCTGGGATCCTTTCTCCGTCGAGCTTGGGGATTTGACCAGCGAGGCCGAGTAGCTGGCGGAGAAACGGTGAGCGGCGTTGGAGGACGGACAGGTAGGCTGACACTTGAAGGCGGCAGTGAGTCGGTGGAACGACCGGTCGAGGGTCCTTCTCAAAGTGCTCATACTAATTATAACGTCATCCACTGTGCGCAGAAGCATAAGGATTTCTCCATATCTTAAACCGAGCATAAAGTAAAACTTGACCAACTCTTGTAAATTAGTCATTGTGCTGGCCTTTGTTGCATTCACGACAGACAACCACCACCTTCAGAATGGATGAAATTATCACGTTTTAACGAGATACGTATCACGTTATAACTTGATAGCGCTCAATTTTTTTTCCCTGCGTGATAGCAATGCGCTTCCGTACTTGGAACTCGGGCATCGACGGGGTAATTTCCCGTGACGTCGCGAGGAGTGAGCAGAAAACTTGGAACCATATCCAGATTCAGAGAAATCCATCAAAGGTTGACACTCTGGCGTCGAAGCACCGGCGTTCCACCTCTCTTAAGCTGCCGATAACGAGATGATTGATCCCCGGTGTGGGGTTGACGTCATAAGCGGAGCCCGCCGCTCAGCCGCATCTCGGACTCCATCTAGTGGGGAATAAAATGAACAGCCGCCCCAAGAAACCCCAGAACC
>NW_015121990.1:0-952 GCF_001443285.1 Poecilia latipinna
TCTAAATATAATGCAAAAAGTAACGGTGACCACGCACACCCTTGTCTTGACCCTCTTTCTAAAGTAATTCTGTCTGATAAATGACCATTAACTTTAATTCTCGCTGTGGGATTCTCGTACAACGCCTGTATTGTTTTTATTATTGTATTATCTAGTCCAAATCTATGTAAAACCCTGAAGAGAAAATTCCAGTCCACTGAATCGAATGCTTTTTCCGCATCTATGCTGATAACAACGGCTTCTAGTTTATTTTTTTGTACGTGATCTATAACATGTAGCGTCCTTCTTATATTGTCCTGTGTTTGACGTTGTCGTATGAAACCAGTTTGATCGTTTTGTATTACGGAAGGGAGAAATTCTTCCAATCGTCTGGCCATTATAGAAGTAAAAAGTCGATAATATTTAAAACAGATATTGGTCGGTATGATCCACAATCCAGTTTATCTTTGCCCTCTTTATGTATTACTGAGATTATTGCCTCCTTCCAGCTTGGTGGTGTTTGAGCTTTTTTCAGAATCCAATTTAGTGAAGGGAGGAGGATTGGAATCAACTCTTTCTGAAATTCCTTATAGAATTCTGCTGTGTATCCATCTGACCCAGGTGATTTACATGGTTTTAATCTACTTATTGTGTTTTTTAAATTCTTCTTCTGTAATGTCTGATGTCATTTTTCTGTTCTGTTCTTCATTCATACAAGGTAGTTCTAGTGAGTTCAAATATTCATCAATTTGTTCTATAGTTCCTCCAGAGATTTTTGAGTACAGGGTTTTGTAAAATATTTCAAATGCTTCCTGGATATCATTCAGTTTGCTCTTAACAATTTTGATTCGGGGTTTCTGATTCTATGGATCGTATTTTCTGCTGTTTTCTTTTTTAGTTTCCATGCTAGGACCCTCATAGATTTTGATCCGCCTTCATAGTGTCTCTGCTTAAGAAACATGAGATTTTTCAG
>NW_015121991.1:0-952 GCF_001443285.1 Poecilia latipinna
AGTCCAGTGCGGCTCATAGTTCGGAAAATACGGACTATAGAGCTTCGGAGCGTGACGTCACTGCTCTAGTCGGAGGGGTGTCAGCGCCATCTTTGTTGCCACCGACAAAAACGACTCTCAGATATTTTAGCTATGGGACGAACTTGCTGCGTTATTGGGTGTAATGTCCGATCACACTACTGAAACGGTAAAAAGATGGAAAACGGACTTTCGTTTCACTATTTTCCTGCTTGGAAACAACGAGAGGAGGCTAAGCTAACGGAGCTAACTAAAAGAAGGCGAATGTCCTGGGTGTCAGTGGTTGAGACGTCCTGATATTACGTTCTCCAAAATCCCCAGATACCTACAAGTTTGCTCCAGACATTTCCATTCTGGTGAGTGTTTAAATTCGCTTTGTTGGTGTTGTGTCATAATTTTTTGCTATGATTTTGTCCGGGTGTACTCATGTTCGGTTAATGTTGAGTTCATTTAAGTGGGTCAACCTTGTTTAGGTCGGGCTAATATTGTTTATGTAGCATAGTCTGAGTTTTGTCAGTGGACATCGAGGTTATTATATTTTTGTGAAGTAAACTATTTTACTAGTGTTATCAAATTTACAGCATTAATACTGATGTGTGTTCTGATATGACCTCTTAAAGGCAAACCGACGTATGAAATGGATGAGATCAATCCTGACTGGGTTCCAGTCCTGAATATGGGTCACTGGCAGGTAAACGCCACAACATCGGACCGACATGGGCGTCAATTAAAGAGGCAAAACAGCAAAACCATGATGGATCAACAAGTTACAGAGACCGTTTTTATTATTCACCCCAGAAGAGGTAAATAATGCCACAAGAGGCTGTAGATGAGGAGCAAGTTGGAGAGGCTGACGAGGAAACACCAGGAGAGGAGCTCAGCAAGGCTGCAGGAATATGTTGGAAGTGGCCGTTTTCTCTCATTCAATAATTTC
>NW_015121992.1:0-952 GCF_001443285.1 Poecilia latipinna
TCCAGGGTGCACAGCGACATAAAACACAAGATGAAAAGGCCATAAAACATCTCCAAAGTGAACTGGAGCAGGCTAAAGTTTCTTACCAGGAACTTAAAATTACATATGAAGGAGATGTTTCTGCTTTAAGACAGCAAGCAGAAATATTTAAGCAGGAGGTAGATAAAGAGATGAAAGCTCACTCACTGAAAATGATGAGGGACCAAAAGATTATCAGTGAACTTGGAGCCAAGAAGGACAGTCTCCAAAAGCAACTCACTGTCCTCCAACAACGGTACTGTAGCTGTGAGGTTAATTATAAAATATAGCTGGAAAATCTGAAAATGGAGCTCCAAGACAGAGATGAACTAGGACCTTCAAGAAGAAAAGTGGCCGGGCATCAAGAACCAAACGGGGAAAACTACACTATCCCTGTAAAAACCATTTATGACCCTGCATCCATGGATCTGGAACATCTATTAGAGAATATTGAATTTCCTGATGAATCTCCCAATGAGCTGAATGACTTTGAAAACAAGATGCTGAGAGATTCAAGCATCCTTGATCCCGAAGCCATGGAAGTGACAGACTTGTGTGTGGAAACTCTGTCAGAGAAAAGGGAAAGCAAAGATCCTGAACCAGTGGAGGAGTCTCTGAAGAAACATCTTCAGTGTGGAAAACGATGTGACACACTTTGAGCCTCAAGAAGCAACAAAAACTGAAGAGAAGCAAGAAAACCTCTAAAACAAGCAACTAGCAAAAAGTGTCCAGGTAAGTTCTGAACCGTTTCAAGACCTCAAAACACATCTCATGTTTTAGACCAAAAAAATCTCTTTTCTTCACAGAAAAGAGATTTTAGTTCTTATGAGGGCCTTTCTGTAGGAGTTTGTATGTTTTCCCAGTGTTAGTGGGGGCTTTCTCAGGGTGCTCCGGTTCCCCCTAGATTTCCAAAACCATGTAAATTAGGGTGATT
>NW_015121993.1:0-234 GCF_001443285.1 Poecilia latipinna
ATATTATTAATGTATTTAAATTACACTTAATTTTTATTTTTGATTTACTGCTATTGGTAATATTCCTACTTTCCTATTTTGTACATTACATGCATAACTACACTACAATTGCATGGAAAGATTAATTACACAAGATGTTCAAGGTAATTCAAATATTTTGTTTTATTACCGACATTTTAAAATTGTCCAATTTTACTCACAACTTTATGAACTTTACATAAATTATCAGTTTAC
>NW_015121993.1:6790-7741 GCF_001443285.1 Poecilia latipinna
TAGAGATAACAATGAACAAAAATGTAAAAAATAATATTATTATTTATGAAACCAACCTAAGTTTGTTTATATATTTACTCCACTGTATATAACTGAAAGAAGATAATGAATAAGCAAACTTACCACCAACTCGCAAGACGTTAGCAGTCTTCGTCCTTCGGGCTCCTTTTGTGACCCACATATCATTTCCATCGGATGTTGTCCCGTTGTGTTGTTGTCTAACTCGGAGTAGGACGTCACCAGCTTGAATTTACCAAAATTACTAACTATTATCAAGGCCCTCTCTACTTATAAGGCAATATTATGCGAGTGAAATTGGCGAATTTGAACAGCATCTGTTATCCTAGCGTCAAGACTTTTCTTCTTTTTATGGCGTTTTTTTTAAATGAAAGTTTGCAATACCGCCACCATCTGGTCTGGAGTATGAACTGGAGATACTGTCGTTAACTTATAGATCTTACATCATATGTCTGAAAATGGATTGGGTAAAGACAGCTTCTGTGTTTTTGTTAAAAAAACTGAAAACAGCAGATCATATTCGGATAGATATAAAACTGAAGATACCTGCTACATTTATCCTTAAGGACAAGTAAAGTAAAGTGTCAATGTTTGATATATTGAGGCATGAACACATTAGTTACTTTATTAAACAACATTGCATCAAGATTATAATTTTATTATTCTTTGCCATTTTAACAAAAGTAGTAAAAGATTATTAAAGCACATAAAAAGGCATACTTTATTAGCCTAAAGTATACACTGAGAGGTAATTTAAAACATACTGAAATTAATTATTTAAAGCGTTAAGTGAATTTTAAAAAATTCTGTTTTTAAAATTCAGACAGAAATATCTGTCAAAGATATATTCACAATATATCTTTGACAGATATTTTAAATATATTTTAAACATACACTTGAGCAAGTGTATATTTACACTTGGGCAAATACATA
>NW_015121994.1:0-951 GCF_001443285.1 Poecilia latipinna
TCTGTAAACTCTAGATCTGTAAACTGTAGATCCGGGGTCCCTGTGGGAACCCTGTCAGTCGGATCTGGTTCTAAAATCGTGATTGTCATCAGAGAGCTGCCAAAATTTATATTTAATGAAATGTTTTTACATTGAAGTACATTTGTTTATATTTAGATTGAAAAGAAGTCGATTATAAAAACGTTTGAAATAAATTGCTTCATGTGTAAACCTCTTTTCTAGGGTCAAAGGTCAGAGTTATGTGCAGCGCCTGCAGCTGTCAGCTGCTCCTTCTCTGAACCTTCAGATTTTACCTTTAAGTGAAAAAATAAAAGAATAATTTAGCACTGACTGTAAAAAAAGTAAAAAAATGTCTGCTGCTTTTGTTTTAGCTTAGAGCTGGTTGTGCTGTGGCAGGTCAGGCTGCCCTCCGATCTGTCGGACCTTTTTATTGACATCTGCTGGTGCTGGTGACCCGTCAGAACCGCACAGGATCCAAACGTCCTCTTAGAACTACGGGAGGTTCAAACTCTGCTCATCCATTATTAGCTGCAGAAAAACACCAAGCTGCCAAATCAACTAAAGCAAACTGACCAATCAGACTTAAGCTTTTTTTTCTCCCCAATTTTGTTAATATTAAAGAGGGTTGGATCATAAAACATACAATAATTATTCTTTTCTTTTTTTTATTTAAAGGAAAATGTCACGGTACTCACAGAGCACAGCAGGAGGCGCTGCAGCAACAATCTTCAGGCAATTTAGAATCAGAAAAGATCCAAAAAGAAATCAAACTTCAAACTCTGTGAACTAAGAACTTCTGATCACATAGTAATGATTAACCATATCTGCCATGATAAATCATTACTCATAACTATTGGGAGTATTCCCTAACATTAAAATGATTAGGTAGCAAGTAATTATATATACATACATCACAGGTAGAGGTGTGCCGATCGATCGGCCACCGATCAC
>NW_015121995.1:0-950 GCF_001443285.1 Poecilia latipinna
GTGGTGAGCAGGGAAGATTTCCTTGACAGTGGAATCTGCCAGAATCCAGCATTGGCATCCAATTTGGAGAACACTTTTGCTCCTGCTAGCTGTCCGAGAGTGTGCTCTACTGATGGGAGAGGATGTTTCTCTCTCATGACATATTTATTCAGTTCTGTGAGATCAATGCATATTCTCACCTTGCCTGAGCTCTTGGGGACAACCACCATAGGTGCACACCAATCTGTTGGCTCCTCCACTTTGGTGATGACCCCTTCGCGCTGCATACGGTTGAGCTCCTCTTTAACCTTCAGCAGTAGGGGGAGGGATATCCACCTCGGCGTTGAGAGGGAGAAAGGCTGCGCATCTAGTGACAGAACAATGTTATACTCGCCCTCCATCAGTCCTAGTCCTGTGAAAAGCTTAGTAAACTCCTGCTTCACCGCGTCAATTGAGTCTAAACTTATTTGGTTTACTCTGGCAACCAATTTTAATGCCATGGCAGCACGTCCACTCAATAGTGATGTACATAAATCTTTCACAACATAAATGTCCTCCTTAGTACAAACACTGTTGTTGCTGAGTGTTGCTGTAAACATGCCTTTCACCTTCAATCCGGTGCCTCCCGGTCCCTGTAGGATTTTCTTTGGTTTTTCTAATTTGCCAAATTGGTACTGAGAATACAATGTTTCTGGGACAGCAGTGACATCAGCTCCTGTATCTATTTTGAATACAGACTTATGTTTGTCCACCAGTATGTCCGTCATCCATGGATTGTCTTTAACTTCTGCAGAAAGAGATCCCAGGAAAGCAATATCAATCTCTGTATCTGTGCTTTCTGTAGCAAATCCAGCATTCACTTCACATATTTTCTTATTTCTACAGACCCTTGCAAAATGTCCCTTTTTCCCACAATAATTGCAGGCTGCTTCTCTAGCAGGGCATTGCTGCATAGTGTGTCCTTTCGTGTC
>NW_015121996.1:0-950 GCF_001443285.1 Poecilia latipinna
TAGTATACCGTATTTTCCGCACTACGAGGGGGTACCCAAACGTTTCCAGAATGACGCTGCTGCGCTGCAGTTTTTGTAGTACATGATTCTGCCGCTAGTTATTTGTTCAACCACGCCTTCTCAATCAGTGTGCCAAGCGGCGTTGATATGGAAGGTTTCGTCTAGCCGCAGTGAATTTTCTTGGAAGGGTTGTTTTGTCCAGCCGTCATTTTTCTTCATGGAGAAGTTTTATGAGCAGTGCGCGGCTGTGAAGTTTTGCTTCCTGCTCGGGGAAAAAAGCATCGGAAACCGTTCAAATGTTGAAGACCGCTTATAAGGATGACGCTATGTGTCAAGCTCAAGTTTACTCATGGTTCACCCGCTTTAAAAATGATGAAATGTCAATTGATGATCAACGGCTTTTTTCCCAAGCCGCCGACTTCGTTTTCGCCCGTAGAAGAACTACTATCCCAGCATGTACCGAGCGCTTACTCGGTGCATGCTGGGATAGTTGTCAGAACGCTGGTTTGTAATCTATTATTAAAGTTTGACTGACCTATCTACCTACCGACCGTCTAGAATCAGGTTGTCTGCAGGTCATTTAGCACCACGTTCTCCATTAACATGCAATGCGCAAACGGAGAAGGGCCTATTCGTGGAATACTCTCCTCGCCGACCAGAGTCAGACTGTTTTGTTAACATTCCCTATAGTGCAGCTCCATCTAGTGGATGCATAGCGTAACTCCGGCCTCTATTGTAGCGTCTATTCTATGCGCCTTATAATGCGGTGCGCCTTATATATGAAAAAAGATTTAAAATAGGCCATTCATTGAAGGTCCACCTTATTATCCAGTGCGCCTTATAGTGCGTAAAATACAGTACTTAAAATGTACTTTCAAAAATGTAAGTATGTTTAAAATATACTAAAGTATACTTTTTTACAGTTCGGGAGCCATGTTAGCCATTTGTGT
>NW_015121997.1:0-950 GCF_001443285.1 Poecilia latipinna
GACACGAAAGGACACACTATGCAGCAATGCCCTGCTAGAGAAGCAGCCTGCAATTATTGTGGGAAAAAGGGACATTTTGCAAGGGTCTGTAGAAATAAGAAAATATGTGAAGTGAATGCTGGATTTGCTACAGAAAGCACAGATACAGAGATTGATATTGCTTTCCTGGGATCTCTTTCTGCAGAAGTTAAAGACAATCCATGGATGACGGACATACTGGTGGACAAACATAAGTCTGTATTCAAAATAGATACAGGAGCTGATGTCACTGCTGTCCCAGAAACATTGTATTCTCAGTACCAATTTGGCAAATTAGAAAAACCAAAGAAAATCCTACAGGGACCGGGAGGCACCGGATTGAAGGTGAAAGGCATGTTTACAGCAACACTCAGCAACAACAGTGTTTGTACTAAGGAGGACATTTATGTTGTGAAGGATTTATGTACATCACTGCTGAGTGGACGTGCTGCCATGGCATTAAAATTGGTTGCCAGAGTAAACCAAATAAGTTTAGACTCAACTGACGCGGTGAAGCAGGAGTTTCCTAAACTTTTCACAGGACTAGGACTGATGGAGGGCGAGTATAACATTGTTCTGTCACTAGATGCGCAGCCTTTCTCCCTCTCAACGCCGAGGTGGATATCCCTCCCCCTACTGCTGAAGGTTAAAGAGGAGCTCAACCGTATGCAGCGGGAAGGAGTCATCACCAAAGTGGAGGAGCCAACAGACTGGTGTGCACCTATGGTGGTTGTCCCCAAGAGCTCAGGCAAGGTGAGAATATGCATTGATCTCACAGAACTGAATAAATATGTCATGAGAGAAAAACATCCTCTCCCATCAGTAGAGCACACGCTCGGACAGCTAGCAGGAGCAAAAGTGTTCTCCAAATTGGATGCCAATGCTGGATTCTGGCAGATTCCACTGTCAAGGAAATCTTCCCTGCTCACCAC
>NW_015121998.1:0-949 GCF_001443285.1 Poecilia latipinna
TTTTTAGCATAACAAAAAAAAAACCCCGGTGTGGGGGGGAAAAAACCAAAAACTCCCTTAACATTTTTTTTTTTTTTTTTTTTTTTTTTTTTTCAAACGCACAGGGATGTATTTTAGCACAAGTTGACCCTCTTAGCAGTGAGCTTGGCCACGACAAGAAGCATATTCCCCCCCTCCATCTTTCCTAGCATCTCTGCTGCTGCGGGGAATACCCAGGCAATTTCCGGATCCGTCTCAGTGGCCGTTGACCAGGCTTCAAAAGGGTGCCGATCGTGCGCGGGGAACGCATTCGATCAAACCAGGAGGGCAGCAGACGTTGACCGATGAGTCGACAGGACTCGCCCATCTAACTGTAGGGGTTTGCATCAAGATAAATGGCGTCGGTGAAAGACAGCTCTCCAAATGAGGCCTGTTGGCTGCGATTGTGCTAAGCAGCTCGGAGAAAATGAAGGATTCTCCGCGGTCAGCAGAGCTGCGTGGGGAGAACAAGGAGTTCCATCATGGGTTGGTTTAATTCTGAAGAAGAAGAAGAAACATTCTTCCTTTCGAGACGTTCTGGGCGAAGGGGGTCATTTGTAATATTCCACACGCGTCGATTTCAGCCATGTTTACGAGAACATTTAGAATGTTTAAAACATGCAACGTGTGAAAATATCAGAACATTATAAAAACGTGACATCTAGTCTGGCTGGATTCAGCAGTTATCTAATAAAATGAAATGATGATGAAGTGAAAATGGTAATGCTCATAGGAATCAAATGGCAAAGCAGCATCCAGGAGCATTAGTCAGATGTTATTGATTAGTTGATCATTGGGTTGTTGTGTCCTATTTTACAGCTGAAACTCTATTTACGTATCCAAGTTTTTTTTTTTTTTTTTTTTTTTTTAAAGTTTTGTTTGTTTTTTCCTGTGTTATTTTTTTAAACTGGGTGTTTTTTTTTTTTTTTTT
>NW_015121999.1:0-949 GCF_001443285.1 Poecilia latipinna
TTTTCTAAGCAGAATCTCAGAGAGAAAAAAAGAGAAATTGCGTTGTGTAAAGCAAGAACAGATTATAGCAGCCAAGTGGAAAAATTCACTCTAACGTATTAATAATAATTACGAAACAACAAAGGTAGATATCATATTTTCGGTATTCGGGAAATACGTGATTTGCACCATTTGTTCTGTGGGTTTTTCATGTGGATCGGTGAAACTTAAACGGCTGTAAAGCGAAGGTTTTGGACCTTAATCTGACCGACTACCTGTGTGGTTTGGATCGGGCTGAAGCATTGCTGCTCTCGGCTGTTATTAAATTACCTGCTCAGTATCGGAGGGGCTCGTCGCTCCGACTGCATGTTAAATGTATTTTATATAATTGTCACATAAACAAAAAACTAAGGAGTTGCCTAAAAATAATTTCATACTCCATATAACACAAACGCATCAACACACGTATTGACTTACCTTGTGCCGAATCGCTGCCTCTGTCCTCAGCCTGTTCCCGTTGCAGTGGATTTCCTCCGGCATTATTTTCCTCCAACAAATTATTCCACTAAACGAACCACGTACAACTCCCTTTATATCCCCCATCTTCCCATTTCTGACGCTGGATCTTCAATATCCTCAAGCTTGAATTAGCAGGCAGCTACAAACCGCGTGTTAGCTGTAGTGGCTAAGTTTTGGCTACAGTCCGCTGTCGCCTTGATATCAGCAGGAAAATGAAAAAACTAAGCACTGGATGGTACCGGCTAATTACTGGACACAACGGCACACCACAAAACTCGATTGTTGTACCAGTAACTAGCAGATATTTTAAGTTTTGCGTCTTTTTCATGGTACAGATCTTGCAGCGTTGGCTAAAAATAATAGGAGCAAGCAGGACCCGGAACCAATCTACAGTATGTGGCATAAATTCAAACGGAAATACGTCACCACCTCTCGTGGCATATACCCCATT
>NW_015122000.1:0-949 GCF_001443285.1 Poecilia latipinna
CAGGCAGCAACCCACATTACATTAGAATAAATATAAAACCAAACATGAACCAACCAGCACATTATCTCAGTGATTCTCTGAGGTCTGAATAAATCAGTGAATCTCAGTAAAGAGCCTGATGTGACACATCGAGTCCTAAAGTTCTTTAGAAAACTCAAAACATGAAACATGGAGTTAAAAAAGTAAAAACCAAAACAGGCTGAGGAATATTAAAGCTGAGGATCAATGAATATGATGCAAAACTTCATTATTTAAAGATTTTTAGAATGACGATAACAAAATAACAATATATACAGAATATTAAAATAATGTCCAGATAAATGCTGGATGTTCCTGAAAACTGCTCTAAGATCAGAGTTCCTGTGGGACATCCAGTTCTAAACTGGTTAAACTGGTTTCTGTGATGGAAGCTGAAGTTTATCACCAGTTTCCAGTAAAGCATCTTTTTATCTGTGGAGCTTTGAGGAACATTTTCCTGTCAGCAGAAGAAGAAGCAGCAGAGAAAAGAGGTTTGAAGTGTCTTTATGATTCAAAGCTGAACTGAAATGATTCCCATGTTTCCATTCTCAGACCATTTCTGGTTCCAGGATGAAAATGAATCAGAGAAAAAAAGATCAACTTTCCAGTTGAATCCAGTTCAGATCAAAACTCCATGAAGCCTCTAAATGGAGCCCAGTTTGAATTTGATCTTTATTAATCCAAAGAGACAAACAATATCAGACACTAAATGACAGACATGAGAAAATAAACGGGAGGACAATCTCGGAGGTCAGAGGTCATCATCAGGATCCAGTCAGAGTTTCTTTAGACTCAAACTGCAGCAGCTTCAACCTCTGAGGATCAGCAGGACACAGAGACCGTTCTCTACTTTACAGAGATCAGAACCTGCAGAGAGAAGAAGGAAGGAGAGATCAGATCAGTGTTTCCAGCCTCTCCAGCAGCAGTCAGT
>NW_015122001.1:0-949 GCF_001443285.1 Poecilia latipinna
TTTATTATTTATCTTTATTATTGCGCAGCAAGGCAGTTCATTAACATGAGCACAAACATTAGCATTTCACTGCCCCCCACTAGTGCACTGCCTTGCGCGCATTAGCATTAGCCTTTTACCTAAAATAACCTATTTGTTAAATTTCTTAATTATTTGCCATGTTTAGTATACTGAATGGAGTAAGTCAATGACAGAGAACATGCTAATGATGCCCCACATACTAGTCTTCATGCTAACATTAGCATGTTTTCAAATTTTAGTTTATGCATTAATTTTAACATACTGAATGGTACAAGTACAGCTTAGTCCACATGCTTCTGACTCTTCAGAGGTTATTGACTACACTGAAGCTTTCTTTAGCATTAATGCTAATTTTTAGCATCAGAACGCTGGTTCCAAACCGATGGGCACACTTTGGCAGGCCCCATTTAAATTTCTTCAGGAATTTTCAAGCTCCAAATCTACAACACCTAGACTCTTCAAACTTGGACTAAATTATTCTGCTCTGATAGAATATTTAGAATCATGTTTGTGATTTGTGAAACCTTTTTCTGATTTGTGAAACTTCACTTAACAGACCCCTGCAAAAGATCTGTCCTTCCAACAGCCATCACCATCTACAATAACACTTTGAAAAATTAATGAGTTACACCAACATTTTATTTCCCATTGGGATTAATAAAGTGGTTTTGAATTAGAATTGAATTTGGAAAAAAAACTGCATTGAACATATAAGAATAGTAATCTGATCTTTAGTGAAGTTTCACAACTCGCATAAAGGTTTCACAAATTCCAAACATGGATTAAAATATTCTGCTATTAGAGCACAACAATATAGTCCAGGTTTGAAGAGTCTAGGTGTTGCAGTTTTGGAGCTGGAGTGACCAATATCCAAAAAATGTCTGAAATCAGCCTTTATTGAAGTTTCACAAATCAGAAAAAGGTTTCA
>NW_015122002.1:0-948 GCF_001443285.1 Poecilia latipinna
TTTCAGAAATCACGGAGAACTGTTGCAACGTTAAAAGAATACAAGAACGTTTGCCTGGTAAAAGGTAAATGCAAAGACACAATGGTGGTTTAAAAACATTCCACTGTTTTGTAAATTTTCAATAAAATGTCAAATTGGTATGACTCACTCCTGAGATGACTCTGATCGTTCCGAGAATATCCGCTTATTTGTATTCCTGTGGCAACGATCGACTTCTAATTGTCTGCTTACTAGTAAAGAACATCACTGAGGTCACCGCCAGCTTTTCCTGTCAGAAATGATGAATTAGGAGTTGGGATTTGCAAAAAAAAAAAAAAAAAAGTTGGATCGGTAGCCTGTATGTTAGGTTTGAAAAAAAAAAAAAATAAAAAAAAAAAACTCATGATACAGCAGTAAGTATCTGGTTACTGTTAAAGGTCATTATACAGAGGACAGTAGGATCTGATGATAAAAGACTGTTGCCCCTCCAGCTATCACACAGCCATCTGTCATCAAGCTTTGGGGCATTTAAATAGCAAAATCATTCCGTGTGATGCACCTCGCAACATTCATCTTTCTTTTAGCTTTTTGTAAAGTTAGAACATGGAATTGATTAAATTTTATTGGGATTTTATGTGACAGACAAAGTTATATAAAAGAAAATGTGTCTACAGATGTGCAAAGGTTCTATGAATTCCACTGAAGGGCTGCTGCTTCAGAATATTTGTAAAAAAAAAAAAAAAATTAAAAACCATGTATCCTTAGCCTTCCAATTCACAATGATGAACCACTTTTGTATTGGTCTACTAGATAAAATTCAAATAAAACACATTGAAATTTTTTTTTAGTACAAAGGCATAAAGACCATGACAAATATGCCGAAAATATGCCTTTGTGCATGTGTTCACAAAGCTATTAAGCATGAGAGATCAACCAGAAGTTCAAGAATTTTGTTCTGTTCAGCTCATT
>NW_015122003.1:0-947 GCF_001443285.1 Poecilia latipinna
AACTAGAAAATTCCTGCAGAAATTTTAAGGGGCCTGCCAAAGTGTGCCCATCACTTTAGTCCCAGCGTTTTAGATTTGTCCTGATACATAGATCCATGCTGGTCTAACATACATATTTTAAAGTATTGTCAAGGATATCATAGGGATATACATGAACTGACAATTGAAATACAATGGCTAAATCCAAGGTCAGTAAAATTGGGTCCGAGACGACTATAAGCTTCGCACATTTTGTTCTCACTCATGGTTCAAAATAAAAAAACATGAAGAAAGTTGGTAATTCTTTATTTCTAAAAATAAATTCAATTTTCATACTAAGGATTTTAATTTACACTCAAAAATTCAGACAAGTAATAATTTTATGTAAGCAAAACATGAAAAGTCACAGGAAATATGTATTTTTCCCACAATGCATTGTGAGATCTGATTCAGCGCTGTGAGATTACTCACTGCCTCTGTCTAGGACCCGTTGCTATGGTAATTAATTATCTGCACCTGGGCTGGCCCTCTCTGTCAGACAAGATGCTGGTTTCTATACTTGTGAGACACCTAGCGTCGGTCTCAGGGCCCTGACAAGAAACCATAAGCCCTAGGAAAATTTTGAAAACATTTTACAGGAGCAGGCATGTGTATCTATGTCATGACCAACTTTGAGATCAATAGGCCGCTATTTGTGCCTGTGAGGAGGAGTTAAAAAGAGTTTTGGAGTCAGACCTCCACTGTCCTGTGTGTGTGTTTCAGAGAGAAATCTTAGTGATGCTGCGAGTTCCTCAGATTAAAGTTTTTTCGTTTTTTTTAATTTATGTCGTCATTTTATCTCAGAATCCCACTAAAAGTAATAGCTCCCTTCTCGGCATCGAGCCGCACGATTTGATACCACTTTTGTGGGGTTTCTCGCAGCGGTACGAGCCGCATTAACGGTGACGGAAGAAAAATAAATAATCTAT
>NW_015122004.1:0-947 GCF_001443285.1 Poecilia latipinna
TGGTGGGGGAGGAAGCCGGTCAGACCTGGCAGGCCCAAACGTGTAGTGAGGGTCTGCTGGGAACGTCTGGCGGAGTCCCCTGTGAGACGGAGCTTCAACTCCCATCTCCGGCAGAACTTCGAACACGTTCCGGGGGAGGTGGGGGACATTGAGTCTGAATGGACCATGTTCCGTGCCTCCATTGCCGAGGCGGCTTATCGGAGCTGCGGCCGCAAGGTTGCTGGTGCCTGTCGCGGCGGCAACCCTCGAACCCGTTGGTGGACACCTTCGGTGAGGGAGGCTGTCAAGCTGAAGAAGGGGTCGGGCCTTTTTGGCCTGTGGGACTCCAGAAGCAGCTGATGGGTACCGGCGGGCGAAGCGGCATGTGGCTCAGGTGGTCGCTGAGGCAAAAACTCGGGCATGGGAGGAGTTTGGAGAGGCCATGGAGAAAGACTTCCGTACGGCTTCGAGGCGATTCTGGTCCACCATCCGGCATCTCAGGGGGGGTAAGCAGTGCAGCACCAACACTGTTTATAGTGGGGATGGTGGTGCTGCTGACCTCAACTCGGCCGGTGGGCGGAATACTTTGAAGACCTCCTCAATCCCACCAACATGCCTTCTGTTGAGGAAGCTGAGCCTGGGGACTCTGGGTTGGGCTCTCCAATCTCTGGGGATGGGGTCGCCGAGGTGGTCAAAAAGCTCCTCGGTGGCAGGGCCCTAGGGGTGGATGAGATCCACCTGGAGTTCCTTAAGGCTCTGGATGTTGTAGGGTTGTATTGGCTCATACGACTCTACAATATCACATGGACATCGGGGGCAGTTCCCCTGGATTGGCAGACTGGGGTGGTGGTCCCCCTGTTTAAAAAGGGGGACCGGAGGGTGTGCTCCAATTACAGGGGGTCACACTCTTAAGCCTCCTTGGGTCCTGGGTCTATTCAGGGGTCCTGGAGAAGAGGGTCCGTCGGATA
>NW_015122005.1:0-947 GCF_001443285.1 Poecilia latipinna
GTAAAGATGATGAGCGACACTATCATGTGAAGGTCTATAGATGTGATCACACAAAATATGAAATCTGTGGAGGATCGCTGATCAGTGATCAGTGGGTTCTGACTGCAGCTCACTGCTGGAACTCAAATCCAGGATGGTAAGTGAAGAAAAGGTTTACTGAAATATCACCAATAACTTATTGTTTCTTTAACAATTTTGTCTTTCTTGCCTAGGGCTAATGAGGCACATGTAGGACTACATCCTAACAGGGCTTGAAGGAAGATTTATTCAATCACTCAACGTGAGGTTTATAGAGACAGCAACGGTCGTGAACATGACATCATGCTTCTGAAACTGCAAAGGAAAACAACAATCCAACCAGTCAAACTACCTGACTGTCCAGATACTCTCCCACTGGAGGTTTTATCTTCTCAACTTTCAGAATTTGGTTCTTGATCTGCCAGATGAGGCAAAGTTCATCCAGGAAAATTTTTGTCCTCTGATCTCCCAGAGTTAGCCATTTTTCTTAATGTGATTTATTTTTAGTTTTGTTTTTCTTGTGTTTCAGCGGCACCAAGGTTCAGTTTGCAGGATATGGAGACGCAAGAGTTGGCCCTTTTAACAAAAGAAGTGAGATGAATGTTCATGTTTTTATTACCTCAAAATGATTCAGATGATTCAAATCATTTTTAGACTCTCTGCTGAAGCTGAACTTAGCAACCTTGTTGAAGTTTTGATTATCAAAAACTCTGAGATAAACTGCTTAAAGCTGAAATAGGAAGTTCTGAGAAAACTGTGAGCTTAGCCTGAAAATTTGAACAAGTACACATTACAGTCTTTCCCCTGTAAAGTGAGCAGCATGTGCATGAGCATTGATCGACAGCACTAAGACCCTCCTCTCGGCTCTGATTGGTTCTTTTTGACCTGGAGTGGTGCATTAGTGCAGATAGTTAAGAAAATGGAGGAGG
>NW_015122006.1:0-946 GCF_001443285.1 Poecilia latipinna
TTTAATACAGATTAATCTTTTTGAACAAATTTTTAAACTTTGAACAGGTTTCTGTTAGTGATTTAAAATTAAACTATGGCTGGGTAAGTATTCAAAAGTACCAAGGAAAATGGGGTGATCTGTAGAGCTTCTCCCTGGACCCCTGTGGTTGTAACACATAGGACAGGAGGCCATGGATTAACATATGCAGGAAAGTAGAGGCCAGGATCATTTAAATTACCTTGGGAAACAGGAACTTGCCGAGTTCACAGGAGATCAGACTTCTTCTGTGAACATCTGGGTTGTGTGAAGATTTTGAACCACTAACATTTAATTTACAAGATATTTTTCTTAGTTATAGATAGCATTCTCTGATGGAACTTGTATTATTTAGTTGTAGAATTAATTTAGACGATGATAAATGGATTTGAAAACTGTATTATTTCTGACTGTTAGAATTAAATGAAAATGTTTTGTTTAGTATTAGAAAATTACTCAGGATTTATGCTAAATGGGGTTTTGGAAAATGATTGTGTTAACTTGTATACTTAGGATTGAATATTATGTTTTATAGGTTAGAAAAAGGAATTGTACCTCATTTTGTTCTGTTGATTTTATGTGTTATTTTTGGTTTAAGGCAGGACTCAATCTTTTGGGGTGCTGAGTGCAGAAGAGCAAAACTGGGTTTGTTAACATAAACTTTCCTTAAACTAATTACAGAATTTAAGTTTGTTCCTGAGAATTTATGTAGGGAGACATAGCGGGAGAGACTCCGGCTTTCACACATATCTGTGAAATCCTTTTCTCTGTATATCTTTTATTTAGATGGTTTTAAAACCGCAGGAGTTCAGGATGAGGCTCTCCTCTTCGTTTGTTAAACAAAAGAGCAAATGGCCTTTGTTCACAGCAGTAAATTAGGGGAAGTTCTAAGTTTTTCTGAGTGTCCAAGGTAACTTCCAGTTGGTCA
>NW_015122007.1:0-946 GCF_001443285.1 Poecilia latipinna
ATGTGCGGATGTTGTTCCTGGATTTCAGCTCAGCGTTCAACACAATCATCCCACAGCATCTGGCAGAAAAACTGGGACACCTGGGCTTCAGCACCCCCCTGCGAAACTGGCTGCTAGACTTCCTCACCGACAGACCTCAGTCAGTCCGGATCGGACAACACACCTCCGATGTCATCACCCTCAGCACAGGCTCCCCTCAGGGTTGCGTCCTGAGCCCTCTGCTGTTCACTCTGATGACACACGACTGCGCACCCAGGTTCGCCACCAACCACATCGTGAAGTTCGCGGACGACACAACGGTGGTGGGCCTCATCAGAGACGACAACGACCTGGACTACAGAGAGGAGGTGGAGCAGCTGGTGGACTGGTGCAGAGACAACAGCCTGATCCTGAACGTTGACAAGACGAAGGAGATGATCGTCGACTTCAGGAAGAACCGGCCCAGCCACGCTCCACTGCTCATCAACAGCTCGGCTGTGGAGGTGGTCAGCAGCACCAAATTCCTGGGGGTGCACATCACTAAAGACTTCTCCTGGACTGTGAACACCACGTTTCTGGTCAAGAGGGCACAGAAACGTTTGTATTTCCTGCGGAGGATGAGAAGAGCACACCTGCCCCCGCCCATCCTCAAGACATTCTACAGAAGCACCATAGAGAGCATTCTGACCAGCTGCCTCTCTGTGTGGTGTGGAGGCTGCAGCGCCTCCGACTGGAAGAACGTGAGGAGAGTGGTGCGGACAGCAGAGAGGATCATCGGGGCCCCCCTTCCCTCCATTCAGGACATTTCAGCTCAGCGCTGCGTGTCCCGAGGCTGAAACATCGTCAGTGACCCCTCACACCCCCACCATGGACTGTTCTCCCTGCTGCCCTCTGGAAAGAGGTTTCGCAGCATCCGGTGCAGGTCCACCAGGTTCCGAAACAGCTTTTTCCCACTTGCCATCAGACT
>NW_015122008.1:0-946 GCF_001443285.1 Poecilia latipinna
AAGAATAACACCTGACAACATCACACCAGTGAAGTATGGTGGTGGCAGCATCATGCTGTGAGGCTGTTTATAACTCACATGAGACCCATATGCACGTCACTCCTCCTCCTCGTACCCTTCTTGTTATGTCTATATGTGTTTATATGTGCTTAAGTGCCAAGGTTTTTTTTTTCTTCATCTCAAGCTCTGCCCTGCAAAGAGCAGAGTGTGAGACAGACTGTTTTTTTTTCCTCTCCTTACCTGATGTTTTACTTATTTTTCCTGTTTCCTTGTGCAAGGGCGGCGCCTGTAGGGCTGCAAGGCCGAAGGCAACTTTTCCCCCCCCCCCCCCTCATGTTATTGTGTGATGGATGGTTGTAACTGAAACGGCAATTTCATTGTCTTTCCAATGACAATAAATTCTTCTGATTCTGATTCTGCTGCTATTCATGATGGCATCATGATGAGTAAAGATGAGTCACGTTACACAGTCTGTGCAAATATCTGGTTTATTTACTTATTTATTTTCTAATGCAACTAAACCAAACCGACTGAAATGTATTTACCGTATTTTTCGGACTTTAAGCCGCTACTTTTTCCCCTCGCTTTGAATCATGCGGCTTGTAGCCTGGTGCTGCTTTTCTGTGGATTTTTCTTCAACCGCCAGGGGGCGCTTTAGCAGGAAGTGAATCATTGGAAGTCAAAATTGGAAAACAAAGAAGACAGCGCTAATTTGCGGCTTATAGTAAGGTGCGCTCTATAGTCCGGAAAATAGTTATTTAAAACCTGGTCCTGACAGCCAAACAAAGATCTTCTATTGGATGTGAGCGATGACACAAAGTGTATTTTAGAACCCAGCAGGAACTTGTTCAGACAGTTTAACACACTGCTGTGTTTGTCAGAGCTAATGAGGCTAGCTGCTGCTCAGTGAAGCTAGCTGCTGCTCAGTGAAGCTAGCTGCTGCTCA
>NW_015122009.1:0-945 GCF_001443285.1 Poecilia latipinna
CATTAGAATTTTTGTAGCTAGATTTGGGGTTTTAAAGCAGAGCTGATGTGTAAACCCCTTTAAAATATCTTCGTGGGATGCGACGTGTGCCGAAAAACCGCATCAATGATCTCGCTGAGGGAGGAGCGACTTGATGGAAAGGTAGACTGACCGATTAAATAAACAAACGAGATAAGGGAGGGAGGGGAAAAGAGGAAATTCCTCTTCGCCCTTTTCCTGTTCGTGGCATCTTGCGCTGCGCAGCGTTAGCGACACCACCGGGAGCTGTGCGCATATTTTCTATTCGTGTAAGGAGCACCGGAGGCGGAGGTTTCTGAGCAGATCGACAGGCAGTGCGGGCTTCTCCGCCTAAAATGAAAGCGTTTTTATCCTGATGCACCGATGCGGGAGGAACTGCGACTCATGGGGTGCTGATTTACGTTTTGCATTTTTACAAACTCGGATGTGTTTTTGCACGATCCGAGAGGCCTCGCTTACACGGCATCTTTCTGCAGCTCTATTTTTTTTTTTTTTTTAATAACTGCTGCAGGCTGAGAAACGAGCTTTCAGTCCCCGCTGAGTGTTACATAACCGAGTGGCTTTAGCTGTCCAAGGTGCTGAACTGAGCGGTCGAACCTCAAAACGGGGCTACGAGCTGTGGGGGAATACACAACCTTGTGTGAGTCTAATGTCATAGCGCACGTCTTTATCGACTCGACCTACTGATTTTTTTTAGCGCAAAGATATAGTTCATCTGCTGTGTGTGTGTGTGTTTTTCCGCCCACACAGAAGGTCAAAGGCCTGGAAAGCGCTGGATCCCACCTTGGAGAACAGAAGTGGAAAATTGGTGAAGATTGATTATATTGCTCACATTTTTTTTTTTTTTTTTTTTTTTTTTTTCCCCCCACCAACCCTGGGGGCTAACTTTCTTCTTGCGTACTTGTTTTAGGGTCGAGGGGTAAGAGA
>NW_015122010.1:0-945 GCF_001443285.1 Poecilia latipinna
TTATAACATCGGATGAGAACTGCAAAGGAGAACCCTCTCTGGTTGAAAACTGTGTACCTACCCCAGTAGATTATATAGTAGGGTGCCCCATTGTTGACTCATGGTTGTTAAAAATCTTACCAGACTGACTGATTTTAGTGACATAGTGAGTGTAAAATATTGAATAAAATGTTGTGCTACATGACTGGCTTTATTTTCACTCTTATATTTGACTTTACGACACAAAACTACAAATGAGTCGTCCTTATTGTCTCCAGGTGCATTCTGGGTAAAGCTTGTCACCAACATTATCATCAGTCACTTGGCAACAAATGGCAAACTAGCTAGAGCTACGGACTACGTTAACATGTTTTGAATTTGTGTTGTTTCATCGTTAGTGACCACTAGCCTGATGTTTCTGTTCTTTTCTTGGTTTGTTGTACTTCAAGTCAGATGGACTTCAAAATGACATAGTCGCTCTCTGTGGTGGTGAAACTTGTTAGCTCATGTCTATGTTGTAAAGTTAAATTATCATGAGCTTTATTATTTGGGCCCGGTAATTAGCCCCGCCCCCCGGCTGACGCCGTCTTGTTCCGCTACTGCGTCATTTGTTTGCCTGAGGAGCGGAGGCAGCAGTATGGCGTCTTGTCTGGAGCTTATTATAACAGGTAAGTTCCATGTTAAAATGATCATGTTTTTGACTATTTTTTATTGAGGTATTATTTTTCCATTTAAGCAAGAGTATCGATTCACATACATAGTTTGCTTAACGTACGTTTATTTGTTGGGATATCATGGTATATACGACTATTTATCTTAACCGAACATTGAAACTGTCAGGAAAATCTGGAGGCCATTTGAGTTAACATTATTTAGCTGCGGAGGTCGTTTTCTCTAAGTTTTTGGCTGTAGACTGCAAAATGGGGGAGTGGTTGTGCTGGACGTTGGCTTGATCTATGCCACAGG
>NW_015122011.1:0-945 GCF_001443285.1 Poecilia latipinna
AAAAGTACGTCCAAGTTAAACTTACCTGTGAACTTCCAACATCTAACCCCGTTTCCCTTCTAGAATCCATCAATCCAGTTCCTTTCAATGTCTCCTGAATTGCACATTTCATCCCTTTGCACATATTGTAAATAAAATTGCTACTTTCATTCTGCAGTCTTTGTAAGATTATGCATGACTTTTCTGAATTATTTACAGATCTTGAGTTCCAGCCGCAGTGAGTTATTTCTGGAAGGGAGAGAAGGGGATTAGTGACACTCAGTTGGCACTTAATGCTGAGGATGATGATTTAGTAACCCAAGTAAGTAGATCCACTAACTTTTCTCATGAAGATAAGTTTCAGAGTCAGAGAACACAGCGGTTGCAAAGCTTTGTTACCACATCCACACATGGGGTGTTGTGTGCTTTAATTGTTCCCTGAAAGATTTGTGAAGGAAAAAAGACAAGCCTTCTAACTGCAGAAAAACACTATAAAAGCCACACAGATGTTATATCATAATCATTCAGCCACTGAATCACAGATACACAGTAAATCCAGGAGGCCCAAATTAACTCTGTCAGATTTGATTTCAACACTTTTAAAGTCTCTATATGGGTCCACACCAGAAAGTGTTAATTTAACTCTTTTTGGAGAGTTAGTACTTTAACTCTTATAAAGTGTCAAATAACAAACCTTCTGGAGTTAATCATTTAACACTTACTAACACTAATTCAGTGTTAGATCTTAATATTAACTCTCAGAGTATTTTTTTTTACTTCATAAGAGTTATTTGTTATTAATTTTAAATAGGTATTTTATTGTTTTGGACTTTTAAAAATTCTTTGGAAAATAAACATTTAATAAAGAGGCAATGATTTTCTCAAATGCATTTATTTCAAACCGTGCGCATGTTTCACATGTCGATTTCATTCACATATTGCTTATCAAAAGGTCTAACATATCAG
>NW_015122012.1:0-944 GCF_001443285.1 Poecilia latipinna
TGAGGGCTGTCGAGCTGCCACTACAGGAGGGAAATAAAGCTGCTGCACTTAAGCTTGGTGTGAACGAAACCATGGTTAGTAGTGGCTAGCGGCGTAATCATGTAATTTTCTTACCACTAGATGGCAGTAGGTACAGAGCATTTTACATTAAAACAAGAGAATTAGTGATGCATGAATGTTACAGGTAGCGGTGAGAGCATCGTATCTAGCAAGACTAACGACAGTGATGGAAAAGACAGTGAAGCTCAGCAGTAGTTGGAAAGAACATGGGTCCATTTCCCACAACATATCTGTGTGAAGTGAGCTTCTCAAGCCTGGATACTATAAAAACTAAAACCAGAGAGAGACTGAGAGCTGTTGAGGAAGAGCTTTGTCTTTCTTCAATTTCTGCCAGGAAATCAGCTGTTTTCATCCAAATATGCACAGGTTTCACACTAGATGGGTAAAATATACAGATATTGACATTTTGTACATGCAAATCTTCATATTGTAACAGTGAAATCTTTCCCAAATATTATTGCTTCTTTCAGAATAAGAATTATTTTATGTATTCCAGCTTAAATAATGTTTGTGGATTAGTTTGTAAAACACTTTGAAGTTTTCTACAACTTCTTTAAATTTAACACCACAGTGTTGTGGCACTGTTCAGGTGTATTTTTGAAGTGGACATGTTACGTGCAATTTGAAATAAGAAATGTAAAATGTGATAAAGATACATTTTTGTGTTTATTTGATTCCTATTCAAGACACTTTGATAAGAATGACTATATATGTAATATAGGCGACTACAGAGTATCTTTGTTTACATTTTTGGTTGGTGGTGTGCTTTGAGATTTTTTCAATTAAAACAGTGTACCTTGGCTCAAAAAAGGTTGAAAAACACTGCACTAGAGTCCCAGCTGCCTTCATTTCCTTCAACGTGCACAGAGCAAGTTTTAAGTTAT
>NW_015122013.1:0-944 GCF_001443285.1 Poecilia latipinna
AAATGTGACCTTAGGTACAGCTTTAGGTCCTCTTTTTACCAGATCACTCAGATAAGTTTGTAAAAATGGACAGAGGCACTGCTGCAGATTACAAACAGTTTATTGAATTCACAAATGTTTCATGTACAATAATAGTCAATTTATTTTATTATACCGAATGACCACACATAAAGGCGGAAGTCTATGCTGGCCCTGGGATCCTTAAAGCTGAAAAATTAAAACTAGATAAAAATTTGACTGTTTGGGGGAGGAATAATAAGAAAACAAAAATACAACCAAATACACCTAAGTGTTCCCCAACAAAAGCACACTCACACAAAAATCCCTAGTGAATACAAAGGAAAAGAAACAAAGAAACTCCCCTTCCACTAGTCTCCTCAATCTAAATAAAACAGCCTAGGACCCAGGGACAGCATAGGTCCAGTTTAAAACTAGCCAGAGGGCTGCAGCAGAAACTCCCTTTCCCTAAACAAAACCCCAAAAAAGAAAAATTCTTTTTAATCAACAATAACCATCTAAAAATAAACTGAAACAAAAAATTGGAATCAAAACAAATCAAAAACTGAAACAGTAGCAGGCCAACCTACACACAAAAGAAATCAAGTGAGACAAGAACATTAACCAGCCAGATAAATCATAAGAAACGGCCCTTACCTTCTCTAAAGTGAAACCAGTAAATGTTGCTCTTGACGTCACTCTAAAGTGCGTTTCCTACAACAATCAGTGGCAGAATCAGACAAATTCTAAACTCACTCCACGATTGATGTTAAACATACCTGTGCACAAGTTCTCAGCCTGCATCTGATCTCCTCAGCGATCTACCTGCTTTTAAATGCAAATGCTGATTACCTGTCTCCCTAACAAGCCAGCTGCGCTCTGTCACAGCATCTTCCATATATGGGCAAGAGGAAGAGGGCGCAGCAGCACATTCAGGGGAGACAATA
>NW_015122014.1:0-944 GCF_001443285.1 Poecilia latipinna
CAGTGAAGACTGTGTGTTTGGATATAATGATCATTCCTGGAGTCTGAGCTGCTCTGATGATGATGGTTACTCTGTCAGGCACAATAACATAGAAACTCGTCTCTCCTCCTCCTCCGTCTCTAACAGAGTATCAGTGTATGTGGACTGTCCTGCTGGCATTCTGTCCTTCTACAGAGTCTCCTCTGACTCACTGATCCTCCTCCACACCTTCAACACCACATTCACTGAACCTCTGATTCCTGGATTTAGGTTCTTGGCTTATGATTCCTCAGTGTTTCTTTGCTGATTTGAGTCTAAAGATTTTCCTCCTGTCAGAGAAACTCTCACTGTTGAACAGATAGTTCATCTCTACAATCTATTTCTTGGTGAAACTTTTTCTTCTTCCAGTCCTTTAAAGATGGAAGCTGGGATTATTCCAGGATTTTTCCAGGATTATTCCAGGATCCTCATGTTTTTCTGTTTGTTTCCAGTCAAAGCTTCACTCTGAATATCAAAATGTTGTTTCTCTTATTTTTTCCTCTCATTCATCAGATTTCATTGAAATGTTGATCAGTTTTTCTCTCTGAACATTTTCTGTTTCTGTCGGCTCCTATCTTTCTAAACTCGTCAAATTTGAATATTAAATCTTCCTTTTGTTTATTTGCTGCAGTTTTTCTTCATGTGTTTTAGAGAAATAAAAACATTTTTCTTCTGCATTTGGTTCATTTGCTGCTCATTCTGCTATTTTCCTGTTCAAATGTAAATATTTGCATTAAAAATATTTTTCATCAGCTCTGCCTTTCAGCAAGTCCTAGTTAAAGTAAAACATTCCCATCACATGAAGGTCAGAGGTCAATGCTTTGAAGCATAAAGTGATAAAATCTTAATATTTTCTGTTTTATTCAGAACTTCTACCTGAAACTCAGAACCTGCAGAACATTTTTCTCTCTGGAGAAAAAATCCAG
>NW_015122015.1:0-944 GCF_001443285.1 Poecilia latipinna
ATAGAAAAACAGATACAGTAAATGTGGTGAACTTAAAACCCTATTATGGAGTTCAGGTCCAGGTGCCTCCGGCAGGGGGTGGGGGGGAGATCTGTGACATCACAATAAAATAAAGTATCTTAAGCGGAAAAAAAAAAAAAAGAAAAAAAAACTCCGAGAATAAAGCATGGGTTAATGAAATGCACATAAATTTTTGTTGTATTGATATGTATGCAAGGATGTCTTGTATGTATGTATTTTATTGGTGAAAGTCAACGAAGTAAAAAAATTTCTGGGTCACAACTTTTAGCGGAACTGATAAAAGGAACAAGGGAGAGAAGTGGGTGTGGCAGCACGCTGGAAAAGCTCGACAGATTAGCCCGGAGATGCCTGATTGTTGGAGTAAATGCGTTGCCAGATCAACAACTGAAGGAATCAAAAGTCTTCTGGAGGCAAGATAAAGCCACACCGGGCGAGGACCGGACCCGGTGCGTTCCCGTTCCAGGCCTGACAAAGGGAACCGCCCGGGTCCACAGACGCCGTCCCGGTCAGACCCTTCCATGTTTGTTTTTTTAATTGTTTTTTTGTGTGCACAAAGACTGATACATTTTTTGGGCCCCAACGTTGTTTTTTTGCGAGGACGGAACTTTATTTTTGATCGCCCAATTATGGACTTTTCGATGGACTATTATTATTGATGAAATTTTTTTTTTTGTTTTGATTCATATGCTGGGCTATAGATTTGAATGCGGGGTTGTTTAATTGTAAAAAGTTCGAGAGTGACTGATGCCATGATTCCAGGAAAACAGATGATTGCTTATTAAACTAGCGGGCCGCATCAGTGAGCTGACGTGTCCTATCCTTCTTTTGATTTCAATCAAATCGTTTTTCTAGCTTTGATTAGGGAAACAGCGATCATACTTATTTCTAAATTTGTGTAAAAAACAAGTCAAAGAACTCTCTTG
>NW_015122016.1:0-944 GCF_001443285.1 Poecilia latipinna
GAGTTTGCATGCATTTATAGAATGTGTAACATCACCTTGTCCTCTACAATCCTATGTCCTTATTTGTTACTTGAAGAATTATCAGAAAAAACTGTAGCAAGTTTTACATTCAATGAATAAAAATTTAATTTTGATCAAGTATGGAAAGCAAATGTAAGGTATCTTTATAGTGATTGTTGTGTTTATGATATTCTATTTGGAAGCTTGTTTTTTTCACCAGGTTCCAGTTTTGTCTCAGACTAACTGTGGTTGACAGTAGATTTAGTGTTAATTATATCCATGACTGCCTCATAAGTTTTAGATAAATCAGTGAAATGTTTGTAAGCTTCTAGTTCAGCTGCTAATTAAGACACACCTGTGTGCACGTCTATATGTACAAGCTTGAAATTTCACATGCACAAATTTTGCTGATGGCTTAGCTGGAGGAGCGCAGTTGAGTTTCGAATGGATGGAATGAATGGAGAGGGAGTGACATCGCCTCCCGTGTCTCGAGCCTCTGATGCATTTCCGGCTTCCTGAAATTCTTGGATGTGACAGAATTTCTGTATGATTTTTTTATTGTTTTGTTCAATCATGGTCATGCATGTGATGCTCACACCCTGCCTCTTGCTCTCTGCTGTCTTTGAGTGTGATGAGTAGCAGGAAAGGAGTGGGGTAGGGTTTAGTTGTTAGTCGCAGGGCAATGGTACATGAGGACAAGAACTGAAGCACTGGACTAAGGTCTAAGAGCAAGTTTTCAGAACTCATAGCTGACAATGTTTTGCTTGTCAAACTGTGTCTCAACTTGCACAAGATTCCCAATAAACCTGAGTGCTTTTTATTAAACAGTACCTGGATGATATTGTTCCAAAATACACACACACAACATGCACACACACAGACAGGGCTTCGTAGAAAATAGTTATTTATTAACTATACATAGCACGTTTATATTTTCAAAGATT
>NW_015122017.1:0-944 GCF_001443285.1 Poecilia latipinna
AATCTTTGAAAATATAAACGTGCTATGTATAGTTAATAAATAACTATTTTCTACGAAGCCCTGTCTGTGTGTGTGCATGTTGTGTGTGTGTATTTTGGAACAATATCATCCAGGTACTGTTTAATAAAAAGCACTCAGGTTTATTGGGAATCTTGTGCAAGTTGAGACACAGTTTGACAAGCAAAACATTGTCAGCTATGAGTTCTGAAAACTTGCTCTTAGACCTTAGTCCAGTGCTTCAGTTCTTGTCCTCATGTACCATTGCCCTGCGACTAACAACTAAACCCTACCCCACTCCTTTCCTGCTACTCATCACACTCAAAGACAGCAGAGAGCAAGAGGCAGGGTGTGAGCATCACATGCATGACCATGATTGAACAAAACAATAAAAAAATCATACAGAAATTCTGTCACATCCAAGAATTTCAGGAAGCCGGAAATGCATCAGAGGCTCGAGACACGGGAGGCGATGTCACTCCCTCTCCATTCATTCCATCCATTCGAAACTCAACTGCGCTCCTCCAGCTAAGCCATCAGCAAAATTTGTGCATGTGAAATTTCAAGCTTGTACATATAGACGTGCACACAGGTGTGTCTTAATTAGCAGCTGAACTAGAAGCTTACAAACATTTCACTGATTTATCTAAAACTTATGAGGCAGTCATGGATATAATTAACACTAAATCTACTGTCAACCACAGTTAGTCTGAGACAAAACTGGAACCTGGTGAAAAAAACAAGCTTCCAAATAGAATATCATAAACACAACAATCACTATAAAGATACCTTACATTTGCTTTCCATACTTGATCAAAATTAAATTTTTATTCATTGAATGTAAAACTTGCTACAGTTTTTTCTGATAATTCTTCAAGTAACAAATAAGGACATAGGATTGTAGAGGACAAGGTGATGTTACACATTCTATAAATGCATGCAAACTC
>NW_015122018.1:0-944 GCF_001443285.1 Poecilia latipinna
TCAAGAAAGTTTGAAAATCACAATTTTTTGGCATTTGGATCACCATAGATTTACTCTAATTAAAAAACTACAACTCCTAGACTCTTCAAACCTGAAGTAGATTATTCTCCCCTTCAAGCAGAATATTTAAAACCATGTTTGGGATTTGTGAAACCTTTTTCTGATTTGTGAAAACTCAATAAAGTTCGATAATCACAATTTTTTTGGCATCTGGATCACACTAAAACTGCTCTAATTAAAAAACTACAACACCTAGACTCTTAAAACCTGGAATAGATTATTCTCCCCTTCAAGCAGAATATTTAAAACCATGTTTGGGATTTGTGAAACCTTTTTCTGATTTGTGAAAACTCAATGAAGTTCAATTTTCACCATTTTTTTTCCATCTGGATCATCTGCTCTAATTAAAAAACTACTACAGCTAGACACTTCAAACCTGGTATAGATTATTCTGCTCTAATAGCAGAATATTTATAACCATGTTTGGGATTTGTGAAACTTTTATCTGATTTGTGAAAACTCAATAAAGTTAGATCTTCACCATTTTTGGCACCTCTTTCATTACTACAACTGCTCTAATTAAAAAAACTACAACTCATAGACTCTTCAAACTTGGACTAGATTATTCTGCTCTAATAGCAGAATATTTAAAACCGTGTTTGGGATTTGTGAAACCTTTTTCTGATTTGTGAAAACTCAATAAAGTTCGAATTTCACCGTTTTTGGCACCTCTTTCATTACTAAAACTGCTCTAATTAAAAAACTACAACTCCTACACACTTCAAACCTGGACTAGATTATTCTTCTCTAATAGCAGAATATTTAAAACCATGTTTGGGATTTGTGAAACCTTTTTCTGATTTGTGAAAACTCAAAGTTCGATTTTCAACATTTTTGGCACCTCTGTCATTACTTGAACTGCTCTAATTAAAAAACTACAACTC
>NW_015122019.1:0-943 GCF_001443285.1 Poecilia latipinna
GCTATAGCAACAAAATACACAAAAGGGAAGAGTTGCTGTTTGGGACTACAACCCAGCAGCCATAACTGCCATAGCTGTAGTTCTATCTATGGCCAAGACTCAGTTAAAACAGAGGCCTGAGCAGCATGTCAGAACTACAACATGGCGGAACTGTCTGTTCCTATAGAGGAGGAGTTGGCTGGTATTCTGAACTACTTGTGCTTTGAGCATTATATAACTGATTTAACCCGATCACTATTACACATGGGATTAGTGTTGCCATTTCAAATGAAGCTTACTGAAAGTTTCAAAATAAAAGCCTACATATCCCCCCTCACGTCAGTGCACCGCCACAGGCTGTAAAAATCTTATTCTTCTTTTATGTTTGTTTTCTCAGGATAGTGAACATTAGCATTTCATGGGTGTCTCAAAGATAGAAATCCTTCCCCAGCTTTCTGTCTCTCTCACACACACAGCAGTTGGATGAGGGCCAATCGCTATAGCAACAGAATCCAGAGAAACACAGAGCTGCTGGTTTGGACTACAAACCAGCAGCCATAACTGCCATAGTTACTGAGTCTATGGCCAAGACTCAGTTAAAACAGAGGCCTGAGCAGCATGTCAGAACTACAACATGGCGGAACACTCAATTATTACAGAGGAGGGCTGAGCTGGCAGTTAAAACAACTTGCTGTTTTTGGCATTATACAGGTGGATTAACCAAACCACTGTTACATATTGGATTAGTGTGGTTATGAAAATTAAGTTTACTGAAAGTTTCAAAATAAAACTCTGCATATACTCACGACAGTGCACCGCCATGGGCGGTGCAGTAATATAAATCTTTTTTTATGTTTTTTTTCTCAGGATAGTGAACTGCCTTGCGCAGCAAGGCAGTTCATTAACATTAGCATTTCATGGTTGTCTCAAAGATAGAAATCCTCCCCATCTTTATGTCTCACAC
>NW_015122020.1:0-943 GCF_001443285.1 Poecilia latipinna
TAGTTAAACCAAGTGCTGTAAAAAAAAAAAAAGTTAGTCCACGTTGTGATGATCCGGCAGACCGTGGACTGATGGACGCCGTCAGCTGGTCCAGGTGCTTGGATCCAATGGAAAGGTAATCGGCACAGCGATCATGGCTCAGAAACACGAGGTGTTGCAATGCAAACCTGAAAAATTAAAAACAAACAAAAAACTAATAAGCATCCATATTTAACTGCACAATGTAATCAAAACTAATAAATCCTCAGCTCTTTTTGAGAGTTTTGCTTGAAAATAAATTGACAATATCTCAGGAAATTAAATGTTTAAGTGAAAGTTCTGGTATCACAAAGAAACTGCAAAAATGTTTCAGAGGTGCAACAACACTGAAGTCACTGAGTAAGAGTGAACTAAAATACTACTTAGAAAATGCATGTTAAAATCTGAATTCTCTTTAGAAAGTGTGCAGCTGAAATTAATTTAAACTACTGGCAGGCAAAGCATAATGTTCGCCTAATATCTGTACCAACAGTAAGACAAAAAATGATGCATACAAGAGGCATTAGTTTATAAAAGTCGAGGCAAACCTAAATTTACCATTTTAAAAACAAAAAGCAGCAGGAGGATGTAACTTCATAACCTCATTTTCTAAGCAGAATCTCAGAGAAAAAAAAAGAGAAATTACGTTGTGTAACTCAACAGATTATAGCAGCCAAGTGGAAAAATTCACTCTAACGTGGATTATAATTATGAAACAGCAAAGGTAGATGTCATTTTCAGGATTCGGGAAATTTGTACCATTTGTTCTTTGGTTTTTCATGTGGATCGGTGCCACTTAAACGGCTGTAAAGCGAAGGTTTTGGACCTTAATCTGACTGACTACCTGTGTGGTTTGGATCCGGCTGAAGCGTTGCTGCTCTCGGCTGTTCTTAAATTACCGTCCTCGGTATCGGAGGGGCTCGTC
>NW_015122021.1:0-943 GCF_001443285.1 Poecilia latipinna
GACCAATCCGTCGCGCTCGGCTTTTCAGGTGCAGTGGAAACACAACGATGGGGAAACCAGACCATCACTCAGACCGCTTCCTGCTTCCTGCTTCCTGCTTCCTGCTTCCTGCTGGGCGGCTCCCCACGCTGCCTCCACGTCCTCCTGGGAGACGCTCGCCGCTCATTCATCTGTCAGCTAGCTGCTAGCTCATAGCTGTTAGCTGCTAGCTACTGCTAGCATCCACCAACAACATCCACCACCAACCAATACTATTTGCTTGATTAGCTTCAAGCAAATAGTATTGGTTGGTTATTGAACGGTTATTGAACGGTGCAGACCAGAGGGGAACCAGGAGCTGAACTGAGGAAAAATGGTTCTGAACAATAATCAGATAAAAATTTTATATAATATAATATAATATATAATATTTTATATAATATTAGAAAAGCATTGAAAGATACAAATAAACAATTTAGCTCATTTTAAATGAGAAACTAAACATTTTATTGCCTAAAATTAACAACATTAATTCAGTGAACTGCCAACTGTAAGCAAAGTGAGGTGCAGGGGCCATTCATGGCCCGTGGACTGAGTCTGTGTGGCCCAAAGATGCAAAAATGTTTGATGCAACACAGAGTGATCACCTGGTTGCCTCATGTTGCCATGGTAACCAGGACTACAGCGTTTATTGTTTAGCAGGAAACAGACCAAAAACAGGTTTAGGTAAATTTAGTTTTTAAACATGTTTTATCCTCTACAGTGATGATGACTAAAAGTTTATACACCCCTGGTTTAAAGGAGCCGTTTCTCATCATAATCCTGACATAAAGTGTATTTTATTGTCTGTAGCTGATCATAATTCAGAATGTTTTATTCAGAGTGGTGGAGTTTAAAACGTCACATCGCTGTATTCAGCGGCTACAGCTACAGCGGCTACAGCTACAGTGGCTACAGCTACAGC
>NW_015122022.1:0-942 GCF_001443285.1 Poecilia latipinna
TTTTTTTTTCGTGGGGTTGTTTTAAAAATTTTTTTGGGTTTTTTTTTTTTTTTTTTTTTTTTTTGCGCTAGTATTTGACTGACATTAAAACTGTTTCATTATGTTCAACCATTTCTTAAAAGTGGATTTTAAGAAGGAAAGTCCTGCACCAGATGTGAGGAAGTTTGCACTTCCTTGCAAACGTCATTTGCAAGGAAGTGACAGTAACAAAAAAGCAGATGAAGGGGAAGCCCATGAACACAGAAAAAGATATCCCACAACAAAAATATAAATAAGACTTAAATGTATACAATTTCTAAAAGTAAAAAGACAATATTTGTGATGAGTATTTTTTTTTTCTCTCCATTCAATTATAGACCAGATTTGGGGGAGTTTTTAGTCTACATTCAATCAAATTTTATTTATATATAGCACCTTTCAGCAACAAGGCATTTCAAAGAGCTTTACATCACAAAAATGCAAAGTCATAGAACACACAGTCAACAACATTACATTTTGAACATCAGATTATGGATTGTTTCATAATCAGGTTTCAAACGCAACTCTAGTCAGGTGGGTTTTTAGTTTAGACTTAAAGGAACTCAGTGTTTCAGCTGTTTTACAGTTTTCTGGAAGTTTGTTCCAGATTTGTGGTGGATATAAGCTGAATGCTGCTTCTCAATTGTTTGGTTCTGGTTCTGGGGCTGCAGAGCAGAACCAGAAGACCTGAATGGTCTGGAAGGATGGTACAACAGCAGCAGATGTTTAATGTATTGTGGCACTAAGCCGTTCAGTGATTTATAAGTAACAGCAGTATTTTAAAGTCGATTCTCTGAGCCACAGGGAGTCAGTGTAGGAACTGTAAAACTGGTGTGATGTGCTCCAACTTCCTGGTTTTAGTGAGAACGCGAACAGCAGCATCTGGATCAGCTGAAGCTGGAGGATTGATTTTTTTCAGGCAGA
>NW_015122023.1:0-942 GCF_001443285.1 Poecilia latipinna
ACTCTGCAATATTGCATGGACATCAGGGGCAGTTTCCCTGGATTGGCAGTCTGGGGTGGTGGTCCCCCTGTTCAAAAAGGGGGACCGGAGAATGTGCTCCAATTACTTAGGGGTCACACTCTTAAGCCTCTCTGGCAAGGTCTATTCAGGGGTCCTGGAGAGGAGGGTCCATCGGATAGTCGAATCTCAGATTCAGGAAGAGCAGTGTGGTTTTCGTCCTGGTTGTGGAACACTGGACCAGCTCTACACCCTCATCAGGGTCCTGGAGGGTGCATGGGAGTTCGCCGAACCGGTCTACATGTGTTTTGTGGACTTGGAGAAGGCGTTCGACCGTGTCCCCAGGGGGGGCTTGTGGGGGGTTCTCCGGGAGTATGGGGTACCGGGCCCTTTGATACGGGCTGTCAGGTCCCTGTACGACCGGTGTCAGAGTCTGGTCCGCATTGCCGGCAGTAAGTCGGGCTCGTTTCCGGTGAGAGTTGGACTCCGCCAAGGCTGCCCTTTATCACCGATTCTGTTCATTACTTTCATGGACAGAATTTCTAGGCGCAGCCGAGGTGTTGAGGGGATCCGTTTTGGTGGCCTTAGGATCGCATCTCTGCTTTTTGCGGATGATGTGGTTCTATTGGCTTCATTGGAACGTGATCTGCGGCTCTCACTGGAGCGGTTCGCGGCCGAGTGTGAAGCGGCTGGGATGAGGCTCAGTGCCTCCAAATCCAAGGCCATGGTCTTGAGCTGGAAAAGGGTAGAGTGCCTTCTCCAGGTCAGGGGAAGGGGTGGCCTGTCCTAAGTGGAGAAGTTTAAGTATCTGGGGATCTTGTTCACAAATGAGGAAAGAAGGGAGCAGGAGATCGACAGGCGAATTGGCGCAGCATCTGCAGTGAAGCGGGCGCTGTACCAGTCCATCGTGGTGAAGAGAGAGCTGAGCCAAAAAGCGAAGCTGTC
>NW_015122024.1:0-942 GCF_001443285.1 Poecilia latipinna
CAATAAAACCAGAAAGGAGAACAGGAGGAGACTGATGTCAGGTTGATTTCTTTCAAAGTTTCAATATTTTTTTCATTATTTCCACACCATAGGTTAATGGTTAGAAGACAATAAGAAAAGTGCTTGAGGAGAGGTTTAAAAATAAATTTGTGAAATTTTTTGCTACACAGTAAATAGAGTTGAGATGTATAATAATGTATACATCTGAAAATTAAATTCTCATTCTGTATGATAAAAACATACTTTTTATATTTAGTTCACATTCTGACATTACTAAAGTGTCTGTTGTAAATCCATGAATCCATGCAGGAACATCAGGCTGCAGAGTCAGAGGGAGGCAGAGACAGAAACGCATATCTGTAGATATTTTAGTTAAATGTGGCTGAAAATGACAGGAGAAAAAAAACATTTAGTCTTTTTGCCTCAGTGTTTTTAATGGATCTTTGGTAAGTTACTGAATGCAGAGCTGGAAAGTGAGACTGAGTTAACAGTGAGGAGCTAAGGTGTCTGTTAGACGTGAAAAGTATCAGATCAAACTGTTGCACTGATGTAGAGAGATGTTCAAGAAGAACAAAACTTGTTTTTTAGATTTTATTTTTGTTGGTCAAACTGCTGTATTGAGTTTAAAACTGTTGTGTCCTATTTTATGAGCTGTTTTCTACTTTGGTTTTGAGGTAGAACCTGTTCAATTACCAGTCAATTTATATCAATGCATTTTGACCAATAAAATGTATCAGAATCTGTTAGCCTGTCTGTGCTACCAGAGTATTTAGCTTGCTAGTTGTGAGGCAAATGCTAAAGTGAGTGTTCATCCTGGAATGACAGTCATTATACTATGCATGACTTTAATCTGATTATTGGATTGTAAATAGTAACATGTTAGAATACTTGTTACTGAAACAAGGGTCAGATTAGAGTAACGTGTTACTGATGTGTTGATGG
>NW_015122025.1:0-942 GCF_001443285.1 Poecilia latipinna
TGGCTAACTGATTAATGGTGGTTCTTTTTGGCTAGCTAATTGCTGACAATGATTGGCTAGCTGATTAATACTTTTTCTGATGAGCTAGCTGATTAATGTTTTTTTTTTTTTTTGATTGACTAGCTAATTAATGCTGGTTCTGTTTGGCTAGCTCCTTGCTGGCAATGATTGGCTAGCTGATTAATGCTTTTTCTGATGAGCTAGGTGATTAATGCTTGCTCTGATTAGCTAACTTATTAATGTTTTTTTTGATTGGCTAGCTAATTAATGCTGGCTCTGTTTGGCTAGCTTATTGCTGGAAATGATTGGCTAGCTCATTAATGCTTTTTCTGATGAGCTAGGTGATTAAAGCTCGCTCTGATTGACTAACTAATAAATTCCTTTTTCTGATTGGCTATCTGATTAATGCTGGATCTGTTTGGCTAGCAGATTAAATCTAGCTCTAATTGGCTAGCTGAATAATTTGAACTCAGACTGGTTAGCTGATTAATGCTGGTTCTGATTGACTAGCTTATTGATGGCTCAGATTGGATAGCTATTTAATGCTTTTTCTGATGAGCTAGCTGATTAATGCTGGTTCTGTTTAGCTAGCTTATTGCTGGCACTGATTGGCTAGCTAATTAATGCTTTATCTGATGAGCTAGCTGATTAATTTTCACTCTGATTGGCTAGCTGATAAAATCTAGCTGTGATTAGCTAGCTGATTAATTCTCCCTCAGATTGGCTAGCTGTTTAATGCTGGTTCTGTTTGGCTAACTGATTTATTATGTTTTCTGCTTGGCTAGCTGATTAATGCTGGTTCTGTTTGGCTAGATACTGCTGGCAATGATTGGCTAGCTGATTAATTCTTTTTCTGATGAGCTAGCTGATTAATGCTCACTTTGATTGTCTAGCTGATAAATCCTTTTTTTTTATTTGCTAGCTGATTAATGCTGGTTTTGT
>NW_015122026.1:0-942 GCF_001443285.1 Poecilia latipinna
CGGCACACTAGTGTGCCGCGGAACAGTGGTTGAAAAACACTGCACTAGATGGTGCCTAGAGGCTGCAACGCCTTGGAGGGCGTTCCCGCTGACTGATGTCAGCGCACCTGTGATCTATCGCCTAATCATCCAGGAGTATATGAGGAGCAGGCTGCTGACTCTCTGGATTTACCCCCTCATGACGTCGTGAATTGTTACCCACTGCTTGCCCGAGTGCCTTCTTCGCCTCTGCAGATGAATCATAAACAGTTCCTGGATTATCAGCTGGCAGTCGGATCGCTCCTCGTTCCTCCTCACCTGAACTTACCTGTCCGCCCTCCACCGCAGCCTCCACCATCTACCACCAAAGAACTCCCTCCGTCTGAACCTCGCACTGGAACCTGGATCACCTCAAGGACCCCGACAGACACCATAACCCCGGAATCCACTGTACTTCTACTCCGCCCCCTGGCAGAAACTCATCATCATTTCAAGTAAGGTCAGTCCATTTTCCTCTGAAGCGCCATTTTCCGTCAAACCTCAAACTCACCATCTCTCTCTCGCTGCTCTTCAGAGTACAGACGACCCCGGTTGCCATCCACAAGGACAAGAACCACACAATCTGATTTTTCAACATTGTTCAAATAAACTTTATTTATCTGATTATCTGTTCTCCTGGTTGTGTTCTGTATGTGGGTAAAGAAACCCATCATAACAAGTTGTTGTAAAAGTATTGTGTATATCAAACATGACTTCACAGAGATGCGATTTCCATTTAACAGCTTGAAATTGGACGTCTGTCTCTTTAAGAAGCTCCTGTTCTGACACTGACTTCAGGAAGTGATGACTACAGTGTTTCTCCATTAAGCCTTTTGGCAGTAATGAGGAGAATTGGATGAGCTGAACATGCATGCAGTTCCACCAGTGATTTGCTAATTGCTGTTGGCTAGTCTTTTGGAGCTG
>NW_015122027.1:0-942 GCF_001443285.1 Poecilia latipinna
TCATCAACTCAAGACCTCTAGTTTCTGTCTCCTCAGATCCAGATGTTCCACAGATACTTACCCCAACAATGCTTCTCACTCAGAAGCAGAGTGTTTTACCTTCTCCAGGAGTATTCACTGAAAAGGATCTGTATAAGCAACAGTGGCGTCAAGTTCAAAGTTTGGCCGACAAATTCTGGCATCGTTGGAGACACGAATACCTTCATACCCTACAACTTCGCCACAAATGGCAAGAGTCAAGTCCCAACGTCAAAAAGGGTGACGTTTTGCTGAAGGATGATCGTACATGTCGCAATGATTGGCCCATGGCTCTTGTGACTGACAACAGGCAACGATGGCAAGCTCTGCAGGATTGAGGTCAAGGTCATCAAGGATGGAACCGCTAAAAAGTTTCTCAGACCTATTACAGAAGTTGTTATGCTTTTAAAGAATTAGGACTAACAAGTTTATAAGTTTGTGTTTTAAGTACTGATATGTGGCATCTTGACAGATACCAGGCGGGGAGTGTTATGCCCTTTAATTTTATGTTAAGAGTAATAAGGCTTTTATTTTGAAGGTCAAGGTAGGTCTAGGACAAGAAGTCAACTGTTTCCTTAGGTTTTGTTTTGTTTTTTACTGTCACACATGAGGAGGCGAATCGGTTGCAATCAGCCTTTTGTTTATGCCATCGACATCACCGTCTGTAAGTATTCATTTAATATTTAAGAGTAGATTTTATTTAGTGTCTTATTTGTTAAGAATGTGTATTTCGTTTGAACTCTTTTGTACTCAGAGTAAATGCAGCTGTTTTATTTATGTTACAGTTTACTCCATGTTGTACGAGTGCTTGGGTCACCGGAATAAAGCAGAAGTAAAGAACCTGTATCCTGATTCAAGTGTTCATTCCAGTGGAGTTAAGCTTACTGCTGAATTGCGTTGTAAACACACAAGGAGAGCAGAATA
>NW_015122028.1:0-941 GCF_001443285.1 Poecilia latipinna
TTAATGTAGTTACAGTTCTATCCATGTTTTAATGTTGCAGAGCTCAGTCGGTTTGTAAATAGATCAAAGTTTAAACTGGCATGTTGTTCATCTTTTATCTGGTCATTTTGTGGAATATTTAACAACTAGAAAATGGCAAAGAACAAGAATATTTTTTCCACTCTGATTGGCTGCTGTTAGGCCTACCGATTTTAAGTTGAATGTTCATTGCATTTTTCGTAGACGCCTGTGAAAATAATTTCTATTCCCATGGCTTTTTTGTTCTCTGGGAAATTATTTTTGATGATAAATACAGAAACAAGCATAAAAATCAAAACATCTACAATGGTGATAGTAATAGTAATAATAAAATAATAGTCAGTGCAAAGTAGCCTACAAATTCTTTGTTGGGGGGCGGTGAGGGACCTGGATAAAAGCTGGGGGGCGCTGGCCCAAAAAGGTTGAGAAACTGATTTAGTTGGTAATGTTGCATGTTCTAAATTACTTGCAAAAACATTGAAAGGACTCTTATTTAATGTTGAGGGATTTTTGCCTGTAAGGCAAACCTTTAGGGCACAGACATTTTACATTTTGTTTTGAGTTGAAATGTACTGAAGTCTTATCTAAGTTTGAGTGTTTAGCTTGTTAATTGTATTGTTAGAAGCAATTGTTTGCACTATTCAAAGACACTTTTTATTAAACTGTGGCAATAGCAACAGTATAGTTAATTTCTATCACTACTATAAGTTTTCAGGCTCAGGATTTTTTTTTACTTTAAGCCCTGTAAATAAAAACAAGGAATGCTTAGCCTGGTGGGGGCAGGCTGAGCATAATACATTGGGGGAATACCATGGGTCATGCAACATGATATGTGACAAAAAACTTATAGAATGCATGAATTGGGCTGCTTGACTTGGTGACACAAATACACACTGTTGTATGATTTTCGCAAACATTCTATT
>NW_015122029.1:0-375 GCF_001443285.1 Poecilia latipinna
TTGGTTAATGCCAAGAAATTGGGGCGCTGCACCAGAGGGGGCGCCAAAACCCCGTCTGGAGGGGGCGGCGCGCCGATGATGTGTTAGCAATACTTGAGCGGCCTTACGCGCTCATTCAACCTTTCACGTACCTTCGTGTGTGTGTGTGTGTGTGTGTGTGTGTGTGTGTGTGTGTGTGTGTGTGTGGTGGGGGGTACGTGAAGCTCCTTCACCTTCACGTACCTTCCTTCAGAGAAAGGGGGGGAAGCGCCGATTTCCATGTTCGCATCCCCCTGAATATGTAGTTGCGACCCTGCGTGTTTCGTGTGCCGCGGCGCGATCAGAAACGGCAGAGAACAGACTTGAGGTGAGGCAGGCAGTTCTCTGGCCTCATGG
>NW_015122029.1:6416-7357 GCF_001443285.1 Poecilia latipinna
GACAGAGCTTACTTTCATAAGAGAGTGCAGAAAGCCGAGAGAGCCATTTGAAGCATTCGTTAGAAGCTTATACGAGCTAGCACAATACTGTGAGTTCGGAGGCACCAAAGATGAACAAATCCGAGACAGGATCGTGATGGGCATATTGGACCGAGATGTTTCCCAGAACTTCCAGCTGGAGCCAGACCTCAAGCTATCCAGATAGCGAACAAATCAAACAGCAGAGCCGAGTTGGAACATGCTGTGGACGGAATGAGTCCAGGGAGACGCATTTTCACACTAAAAAGAGCAGCAAGATGCAGAATGATGGAGAAAACCGGAGCTGGTTGAGTCCAAATATCTCCTTACATGTTGTCGCTGTAATGGACAACATGGGAAAACGCAGTCATGCCCAGCGAAGAACAAGAGGTGCCGGAAATGCAATAAAACTGGACACTTTGAAGTAGTCTGCAAAACAAAAATGCTGAAAGAGGTGACAGTGGTTTCTGACAACCCAGCCGAGAAGGACGACATGTTTTTTCTTGGAGCAGTAACTAATACCAAGCCAGCAATAACTGAGCAGCCAGATTCAGAAAATGAGTGGCTTGTAGAGCTACCTGTAAATGGCTCTTCTGTCAGATTTAAAACCGACACAGGTGCAGACATTACAGTGATGTGTCTGGCTGCATTTAACGGACTGCCAAAGAGCCCAAGATTGGTCACAGCAAGCAAAATGCCACTTGTCACCAGCCCTGGAGGTGAAGTCCACTGTGTGGGCAAGTTTCTGGCCACAAGTCAGTTTAAGGGACAGAAATACGGGTTCTGGGTCACTGTCATAAGGGGACCCTATGCACACAACCTGTTGGGAGGTAGTGCTGCTAGGAGGATGGGCTTGGTCAGAAGGATCAACAACATAAACGCAGACCTCCTAGGGGATGTCTTTGGAGAAATTGGCCTGCTTA
>NW_015122030.1:0-941 GCF_001443285.1 Poecilia latipinna
ACGAGGCGAACATCTTAAAACCTTTCTCCAGCTGACTTGTTGGGGCTTCGGATCGATGTACAAACCTTGGCCAAGCCCTGAAAGCACCTATTGTAAAAGGCCATTTTCAATAGATCGGAAACAATAGAGCCGCTTTTCCCCAAACGCGGAAGCTGAGGTGCAAAGAGCCCAAAGAACGACTCTCAGTGACACTCCAGTCCTATCTAATAAGTACAGAGACGAGCAGATGAATTGTACTGTTCCTGAATGTCACATCACTATATTGCAGACTTTTGGACACAGCGCCGTTGTCCCATACATGCGACAAGTCAGTCAACATCTCCGCACAATAATTCAGCGCAGTGAGTGACAACTTTTTTTCATCACAATGCTTATGTGTGTCTATACAGCTAGCTTTGCTAACATCACGTCAACGGATTTTACCTTCTTTGAGCTACTTTTCTAAGTGACGAAAAAAGTTAGACGTCCCCACCGTCTGTGAAAGCGAAGCGCTGCTGAGTTAGCTGTGGCCATCGGATTTCTTACTATTTATGCAGCGCTATTATATTACTGACGATTAAACATCTTATGCCACTGAGAGGAAACCACCGCGCCTGTCTCAGAGCGCCGCGTGCGAGTGAAAGGTGGGGAGGTGGAGGGGAGAGAAACAGAAACACGTATTTGGCAAGTCACGTTATTGGTTGGATTTTAATCGGTGCGTTTTGCATCCACTGAAAACAAAGATGTTAACAAATAAACTAGATAGTGTGCTGTATGTTTAGTGATATTTTAACAGTTGCGGTCTTGACTGGTCTTGAAATAAAATGCCGAGTCCTCAGCGTCCGAGACCGAGACAAGACCGAGACCATATGCGGTCGAGTCCGAGACGAGACCGAGACCATCAATAAATGGTCTCAAGACCGGTATCGAGACCAAGACCGTTCTCGAGTACTACAACACTG
>NW_015122031.1:0-941 GCF_001443285.1 Poecilia latipinna
ACTGTAGAGGGGTGAAAAATGAGCTCTTAGTAAATTAAAACAATAATTAAGAAAATAGGCACCCCAACATAATTTTTATTTTTGTATCTTTAATTTCTCACTGTACTAAGTTCTTTAGTGTTATTTTAGTTAGTCCTATGCAATTCCACACACAACCGCTAGGGGGCGCTGCCGCGTTTGTGGCATAGAGAAGATTGAGCACACAAGAAGAATAAATCTTCCAGTTGAATGAGAAGGAAGCTCAACGTGTGTGTCTCGTCTTTCCTGTTCCACAGGTCAGTAAAAATGTGTTTTTATGAATATATATACGTTTCTTGGAAGAGTTGAGGAGGTCCTTGGGTCAGCTGTCGACTAATGAGTCACGAAGTTCGTCTTGTAATTGTTGTGTACGAGGGCGGGACTTATTCTGGGGGCTGGTTGGAGCTAGTGCTAGCGGTCCTGTGCACGTGTGTGTGAGCTAGCTGAGGAGCTAGCTGACGGACAGCAGAGTTCATTTGAGCTTGTGTTTGGCACTTTTTGTGAGAGTTCTCACTCAATGGACATTGTTCTGGTTTCTTTATTTTATAGATGTGATGTTTTTTTTATGGGTTTGTTGAAAAACCTGATAAATCATATCTTTGTGTTAGGCTGAGTGCCGAGGCACAGTGTTGAAGAGGCATTGCGCCTTTTTCAGTTTATATTGAAAGAGTGATTGTTTGGTTTAAAGTTATATTAGTCATTTCTGATGTAATGAAGTTAATAGTTCTCTACTGAAGTATGTGATACCTGAAGCATGTTGCATATGAAGTGTGTTATAACACAAGAAGAATAAATCTTCCAGTTGAATGAGAAGGAAGCTCAACGTGTGTGTCTCGTCTTTCCTGTTCCACAGCATCACACGTTGAGGGAAGATCATCTAACACATTACCCTCAGCCATCCTAGGTTGCAGGGTAACATAACC
>NW_015122032.1:0-941 GCF_001443285.1 Poecilia latipinna
GCGTGGAGTTCTTAACCGAGGTAGGTGGGTTCATTGTCAGCTTGCTGAGCTCGGTGCCATAGTTCAACTTAAATTTTATTTTTTAGATCCTGAGGTGTTCGGGACTTGGCGGTGGACTGTTGTGTGGTTTCCTCCCTCCCTCCTCCTGGTGCGCGCACCTGGCCTAATTGTCCGTGGCGCAAGGGGAGCACAGCCACGCCAACGCCGTTTTGTCCTTACTTTTGCTTCATGCCTTTTCAGCTGGGTGTCATTTACCATCCATCCATCCATTTTCTGAACACCCTTGTCCCTCAGTGGGGTCGGGAGGGGTGCTGGTGCCTATCTCCAGCTAACGTTCCGGGCGAGAGGTGGGGTACATCCTGGACAGGTCGCCAGTCTGTCGCAGGTGTCATTTACCCAATTAATTAATTTATTTTTGGCCAGGGTTCAACCGTTCATGGTGAGTCCCCTTATTTTTCAGTACGTTTATTTACAATTTGTATTTTTTTCTTTTCTTTGTTTGCATGTAGGTTTAATTTGTCAATTGCTTGCATGATTTGGTTTATTTAGTTTGTTCCGTGCTTTGCTCGTCTTGCTTTTTGTTCATTTGCTTTGCATGTTTTCTTTGGTTGGGTTGCAGTATTTTGTTTTTTGTTTTCTGCATGGTTCTTTTTGTTTAGTTATTAATTGGGTTTGAAAACAACTTGCCGCTGAAGAGCTGATGTGCAGTATGTATTTTGTGAAGTTTGTAAACTGTCTTCTTTAACGCATATATTCTATTGTTGTAGGCCTATTTTAAACTTTTGGAAAAAATAAATTATTAAATTCTTTTTTTTTTTTTTAACATTATGATCCACCTCTCTTTGTTGTCCCGACCTGGCGTGGCCTTTTTGTAGATATTAGAAGTTGAATAGTCCTGGGGCCAAGGTCTCGGGAGGCATTGTTGGATTTAATAATTTAAA
>NW_015122033.1:0-941 GCF_001443285.1 Poecilia latipinna
ACTATAAACCATACCTTAAAATTTTGAACCCTTCCCTCATCGCCCCCCGCTGGAAACTTACATATATCAGCCGCACCGGGCTACAGGCCGCTGGTATCTCTGCCGCTCTCGGTTTCCCATAAGGACCCAGCAGAGGGCAGCAGAGGGCTGTGTCCTAATAACTGCTGGATATATTAAGTACGCAGTTCTCCGTCTCCAAATCCGGTTTTGTTCACGCCGAGTTTACGTGCAGCGGCTTTATTTCCCTCCTGTACTACCAGATCGATACTCCTAAACTTAGAAGCTGCATCATATGAGTTTGAAAACATTTCTCCATTGTGCCTGCTGCTAGCATGTGCTTGTTCTAAATGAAAATTAGCGCGTTCTTCTTTCATTTCCAATTTTGACTTTCAGTGACTCACCCCCTGCTAAAGAGCCCCCTGGTGGTTGAGGAAAAATCCACAGAAAAGCCGCATGTTCAAAGTGTAGGAAAAAGTAGCAGGAAAATACGGCAGGTGAAATTGGATCATTTCCACGGCACACCTGACGATCATTCACGGTACACTAGTGTGCCGCGGCACAGTGGTTGAAAAACACTGTCTTAATCCTTGTGTAAATGGAAAACATTTGGCTGGAACAATACACACAATGAAACACTGATGAAACCAACCATGATTAGAAAAGAGAATCACACTTTAGCTTTTTTCAGTTTAGGTATCTAGATAGCCTACACAATCCTGGAGTTTTATGAGTTCCTAATGTAATAAAGTATTACACCAGCTCATGTGCATGGACTGAAAACAATGTTCATACATTCATGTGAGGAAGATGTGAAATATGGTCTTCAGCAGGCAGGCCCTGATCTAATTTATTAACAGAAAATCATATTCATTGACTTATTCGTTTGATAATTAGTTTGATTTCATCATACTTATTCTTAAGCATTTTCTCAAATCCCAACT
>NW_015122034.1:0-940 GCF_001443285.1 Poecilia latipinna
GTTTTCTTGTCAGCACAAAGACGGTACTCTTATCTTTCATGATAGTATTATAAAAATAAAGCTGTGGTCAATAAATACCCACATATGATTTATTTACAATATGTAAATAAGTTACCAGTTCAGACACTGCTAGGATCTCAATAGAGCTTTGGAGCTGACGTCACAGCGTATGACGTTTTACGTCGCTCGCTGAAGTTGGTTTCCATTTCTAGCTTCCAATAGCTAAAGGGCGATGCCACTTAATTTTTCACTACCTTCCACATGAATAATCAACTGTAGTTTAAAATCTACTATTCCTAGACACTTCAAACCTGGACTAGATTATTCTGCTCTAATAGCAGAATATTTAAAACCGTGTTTGGGATTTGTGAAACCTTTTTCTGATTTGTGAAAACTCAATAAAGTTCAATTATCACCATTTTTTGGCATCTCTTTCATACTAGAACTGCTCTAATTAAAAAAATACAACTCCTAGACACTTTAAACCTATACCAGATCATTCTGCTCTAATAGCAGAATATTTATAACCATGTTTGGGATTTGTGAAACCTTTATCTGATTTGTGAAAACTCAATAAAGTTTGATTTTCACCATTTTTTGGCATCTGGATCACACTAGATCTACTCTAATTAAAAAAATGCAACTCCTAGACTCTTCAAACCTGTACCAGATTATTCCCTTCTTCAAGCTAGATATTTAAAACCATGTTTAGTATTTCTGAAACTTTTTTCTGATTTGTGAAACTTTAAAAAAGGGTGATTTCACCACTTTTTTTTATCTTGGTCACACGAGAACTGCTCTATTTCCAAAACTACGACACCTAGACTCTCCAAACTTCAATTGGATTATTCTCAACTAAGAACAGAATATTTAGAACCATGTTTGGGAGTTGTGAAACTTTTATCTGATTTGTGAAAACTCAATGAAGTTCAATTTTCAC
>NW_015122035.1:0-940 GCF_001443285.1 Poecilia latipinna
AACCCATTTTGTCCCTATTCTCAAGAATCACTGAAATAAGACAACTGCAGCTTGACATTTTTAAAAAGCAGGATTGAGACACAAGTAGCATGACGCCATGAACGGTTAGCTTTCACGCGCCCGTTCAGTTTGACTTGAAAAAATGGCCGGTACTTTGAGTTCGGTCAAATAAATAAATAATAGTAGTACAGCAGTCACCGTGTTTTACTTTTATAATACACAAGCAAACGCAGCATTGTAAAAAACAAAAAAAAAAGGTATAAATTATCGTGAGACTCCTGGCACACCAGGAGTCTCACGAAGTCAACTACAAATATTTAAAAAATATTATTCATAGAAAAGAAAGTGTTCTTATTTATTTTACTTTACCAGGGAGGTGGCAGAAAGGCAACTCCAACTCTTAATCCAACCGAAGTCCAAAAGATAGATGTTCCAAGCAGACTTTTCGCGCTTGGCGAAGGTTCTTGTTCCCATGATGCAATGCGTAAAATTGAAAACACAGTACAAATGGGCTCTTTGCACCTCAGCTTCCGCGTTCGGGGTAAAGCGGCTCGATTGTTTCCGATCCAATACAAATATCATTTACATTAGGTGCTTGCAGTGCTTGGCTAAGGTTTGTACATCGATCCGAAGCCCCAACAAGTAAGCTGGAGAAAGGTTTTAAGATGTTCGCCTCATTATACATTCACTGACACGAAGGTGAGTTTTACTTAAACTTTGTGGCTAACATTAACCTTAGCTTATGCTAGTAGGCAATATTCTCGGACATTGTTCTTGTAAAATGTGCTATTTAAGTATCTAAACATTCTAACGGACAATGTATTTATCTTATTTTCAAGTATATTATGTGTGTTTATTGTCGTTAGTGTCAGAGACTAACAGGGTTCGGTTACGGTTTGTGCTTTTTACTTCCAAATCATGACGAAGCTCAACAAGCCTC
>NW_015122036.1:0-940 GCF_001443285.1 Poecilia latipinna
CATCTAATGGGTTGAAGTTTTTGAAATTCAGCCTAGGTGTAGACACGGTTAAATTTAAACTTAATGAAACTTGAAAACTGAGGTTTATAGCAGACTTGAACTTTATCATGGATTAATCAAAAATTTTCTCTTTTATTATCTTATCAAAACAGGATTTCTTTTTATGTGAAACTTGGTCACCTTAAAATGTCTAAAGAGGGAACAGAATTGGTAAATGAATATGAATATTTGTATGAATTAAAAGGTGATTATGAAACAGCTCCGGATTCAATTATGGTTCATTACAAAATATTCTTGTCTCAAAGACAATTTATGATTCTAAATCTACAGTCGATAATTCGGTTACCTTACTTCAAAATGGGAATGTTGGAAAAGGAGTAATCATAGTTCAGCTTTGGTTTAAGACCAGACAGCATTTATTACAAGACTGCTTCATTTAGTTTGACTTTTTTTTTTTTCTTTTCTTTTCATTTTTATTAATATTATTGTTTTTATTTCTTCTAATAACAAACCAACTAATTTACTAACTGAACTAACTCTTGATTTTGAAACACATGCGTGTCTTGGTAGAAAGGCACAAATTGGACATGAAACCTTTAATGTGGATATGATAATAATTGATTATGTAAAAACAAACTGATTGGACAAAAACTGGCTCACAACATGTGTGCCTTAAATTTTGATTGAATTGATACATGAATCCAAGTCCAACAAAACATTTGATTTGAAACGCAAAGACATCTTACAGTACTGCATAATTTTGTCTACATCTTTTGCTCCTCTGCCTAAATTGATCAATTTTTCTTTTGTCAATCCAAAATAAACATTGACACTGCCTTCTAGGAAAGCAATCCAAATTCTGATCTGAACTCGTTAAAATAATAAAACTTTTGGCCTTTGCAGTACAGTTTCAGTTGGACATTTTAGACATATGTACACA
>NW_015122037.1:0-939 GCF_001443285.1 Poecilia latipinna
AGATAGAACTACAGCTATGGCAGTTATGGCTGCTGGTTTGTAGTCCAAACCAGCAGCTCTGCCTTTCTCTGGATTCTGTTGCTATAGCGATGAATCCTCAGCCAACTGCTGTGTGTGTGAGACAGAAAGCTGGGGAAGGATTTCTATCTTTGAGACACACCCATGGAATGGTAATGTTAATGTTAATCCAGAGGAAAAAAAAAACAGAAAAAAAGCTTAATATTACATGAGGGAAGTATGCAGGCTTTTATTTTGAAACTTTCAGTAAACTTCATTTGAAATGGCAACACTAATCCCATGTGTAACAGTGGTTTTGTTAATCCACCTGTATAAAGCCCAAAACAGGAAGTAGTTCTAACTGATAGCTCAGCCCTCCTCTGTAATAATTGAGTGTTCCGCCATGTTGTAGTTCTGACATGCTGCTCAGGCCTCTGTTTTAACTGAGTCTTGGCCATAAATAGAACTACAGCCATGGCAGTTATGGCTGCCTTTCTCTGGATTCTGTTGCTATAGCGATTGGCCCTCATCCAACTGCTGTGTGTGTGAGAGAGACAGAAAGCTGGGGAAGGATTTCTATCTTTGAGACACACCCATGAAATGCTAATGTTAATGAACAGTTCACTATCCTGAGAAAAAAAACATAAAAAAAGATTTATATTACTGCACCGCCCATGGCGGTGCACTGTCGTGAGTATATGCAGAGTTTTATTTTGAAACTTTCAGTAAACTTAATTTTCATAACCACACTAATCCAATGTGTAACAGTGGTTTGGTTAATCCACCTGTATAATGCCCAAAACGGGAAGTAGTTCTAACTGTCAGCTCAGGCCTCCTCTGTAATAATTGAGTGTTCCGCCATGTTGTAGTTCTGACATGCTGCTCTGCCCTCTATATTAAAGTGTTCTGCCATATTTAGAACTACAGAGTCTTTGTAGTCCA
>NW_015122038.1:0-939 GCF_001443285.1 Poecilia latipinna
TTCACATCCCAGAGGACCATCTTCTCTTTCCAGAGGATGAGGACGCAGACCTGCAGGAGGGTGTTGGGTTCCCAGCATGTGAAAGGTCTGACCTCGAGGAGGGGGTGTCGAGAAAAGTCGAGCTCATCCCACTTCCCCATGCTGGAGATTTTAGTTTAATAATAACAATAAATAAAGTTATCTATAAAACTGATTACACACGTGACATCAAGACCCAACAGTAGAGTCAGATGGTAATAAAATTAATCTGGTTGTGTCCTGCAAACTTTGCTTTAATTCTACTTTTTTCTATTTAATCATAAAAAATCATAGTCAGACAGAAAGAGAGTTATGAAACAGGAAGAGCAGGTTTCCTGGAGAAAGAGGAAGTTTCCAGCCTGGAGTGATTAAAAATAGTTCAGGCTGCTCATTCAGGGCATTAAAGGTTTAAAGAATAAAATCTAAATATTTTGAGTAATTGGATAAAACCCAGAGTAAAATACTTACATTAAAAATGATAACTTATGATTAAACCAATAATTAATATTGGTTTAACCGGTGGTTGATGTTGGTTTGATTATAAGAATATTTACACTTACTCTTAAACTTATGGAAGTACTTACAGGTGAAACAAGAACTAACTTTGGTATCAAATAATTAGAATAATGGATTATTGGTTTCTTTTCAGAAATGTCTGTAATAACACATCATGATTATAATAAGAGTAACTAATAAGTAATATGGTTATTATAAAATTATAAATGAATGCTAAATCAGAGAAACTAAAAGGTTATAAATGTGATTTTGACATTGATTTTGAAGTGGTGTAAAATGTGTAACTGTAACTAAAGGTCACTGATGATGTGTTGGAGGTTGATGGTAGGTGAAAGGTCAGGGGAAAAGAGGAACTGATGGGAGAGCAGAGGTGACCAAGGCATTAGGTCATTAGAACAGACATCA
>NW_015122039.1:0-939 GCF_001443285.1 Poecilia latipinna
TATCTGAAATTATCCTGGATGTTATGAACAAGATGCTCTGCTCCCACTACCTGCTCCTTTCTCCATGACATCTATGGACCTGAACCAGAGCTCTACCTGTAGCTGATGGACAGTGTTCACTGACTTACTTGCAAATACACAAAGGACAGCTACAAACACAAACTCTAAACTCACTGCATTTACCGCTCCCGTCCCTCATCATGTCCCTGTACTGCAGCCTGTTGCAATGAACCAGTTAGCTGTGTCGCTCACTTGGACTTCCTGTTCTGGGACCCGCCCACCACCATCACCCTCTTCTCTCTCACTTCTCCTGCTCCTGAACCACAGGCTCTGTTTTTATGTTGGTAACAAAAAAAACAACTTGTCATGTGCAGAGGTTTTTTCCAACCTCACTTCTGTATTTAGACAAACTTACAACAGCAAAATATGGATCATTTTAAAATTGGTAATAGTTTTACTACCATCATAATGTTAAAAAACAAGCAGTACATGACTGAAAACCAAAACATGCACAGAAGAAGGCTGAATCAATGACAAACATTCTGGTTTCTGATAGATGTGAAACACCAGGCTGAACTAATTATGAATGTTAGTGATTTGGAGCCGGATAGGAGAACAGGATAAAATACTATTGCAATCTATGTGCTACTGCTCCTGTGAAACAAAATCAAGGCTTTATTAAGGCAGGATATCTTAAAAATCCTGGCTTAATCTGCTATTCTTGTTTTGTGAAACATAACTCAAAGTTTGGATTCAGGATAAAAACATATGAAACCGTTTGTTCAGGAAAAGAAAACAAAAAACATCAGCTGTTCATGTTGATTGATTGCATTTAATCACTAATCTAATGATCATGAAAATTAATGTTTAAAAGGAAGAAATGAAACTTTGAGCTGAAATCAAAAGTGAATCTTTTCTCCAAACTTCAGAAAGAAAAAA
>NW_015122040.1:0-939 GCF_001443285.1 Poecilia latipinna
CAATAATTGAGGTCATGTCTCCTTTTGTATTATTTTCATCCTACCCACCACTCCAGGCCTAAGTATGAAATCCTGTGAGATTTTGTGGGATTTGAGTTTTTAAAATAGGGTGGGGCCTATTGTTTGGTCTGGGAGAGCATGTGGTGGACAAGGAAGTGTAAGGCTGGCTGGTCCAGGTGGGCTTTAAATTGTTGTGATAGTAATCACTTGTTTTTAACTTTTTATTATGATATGCTTAAATGAGCCTCTGTTCCAGAACAGCTGAGTTAGTTGTTTGCATGATCGTCTGCAGCCATCAAGAAGTGCAGAAGGTTGTTAATCATCCACAGATTCAATCCAGGTGAGGCAGAAGGGAAACACTTAACATGTAAGGCAGGTGAAACACTGAACTAAACCTGCTAATGACTGATTCAGTCTGTTGATCCTTGGATTGGTAACTGGTTAAATTGAACTGGACTATTGTTACTTGTGTGGGATCTTTATTAGCATATAGACACTTTTTAAGGAATTTAATCAACTTATTTGGAAATATTTGTAGTTGATGGAAGATTGAACCAGCTATTTGATGGAAGTTTATTCTGTATAAATTATAAATAATTTTTCCAACTACAGTATAAATCACCTTTTGTTCTATTTATTTGTCTCTGGTGTGTTAAATAAACCTGATCCTCCCTGAGTTTTATTGTTAGGTTTTCTGATAAACAGCCCTTTATTTTAAATATTGATTTAATATCAATATCATAAATCCTACACTATACTGCAGCTTGATGGGTAAATGTAGTTGTATACGTAAAGATTAAGATAAATATTAATTTAACAGTGAGTGTACATTGGGAACTATATGGTTTGTATTTGTTCTCAGACCTGTAACCAGTACACTTTTTAATCTTTCAATGTCTTTCAGAACTTTTCAAATGTTTATCATCTTTCTAACTGGCA
>NW_015122041.1:0-939 GCF_001443285.1 Poecilia latipinna
ATAATGCCCGACTTTTTATCGTTTTTGGGGAACCAATAAGCATCCTTAAAATGACCGGGGGAATGCCTGGAGTACGGCAGCATTTCTCCTCCGGGGCTGCTGGTTGAAAGCGAACGGCGGGAAGAGCGCTGAGGTGAGCGGATAGACTGAACAGGGCGGGCGGCTGAGTAGCTGATGCTTACCGTGTAAATGTAGCTTTACCGACGAACCGCACAATAAATTTCATATCCCGGTCTGAAGAAACGGGTGGCGGAGCGCATCGTACATGGCTGGTAGATGAGTTTCTGAGTGACCAGTGAAGGTGTCGTAAATATCCCGTATTGCTTCCCCCCATGTTCGTCCCCTGGTCTAACGGTTCGTCAGTCCGCTGGTCTATTTCCTCCCCTCCACCCATGGGCGTAGGTTTGGGTAGGGACGGTAGGGACATGTCCCGACCAATATTCACGGGATATGAAAAAGTCCCGACCAATTTTTGCCATATTGGCTCAAAGAACGTGGATCTACGATCTTTGATTAGCAGCAACAGGCGGTGCGCGGAACGGAAGCTTCTTAGTTTGACATTTATTATGAGCCTCCGAGACCGTGTCGGAACGGTGCTGTCGGGTGGGGGGAGGGGGAGTCAGTTGAATCGTCGGACGTTCTTTGATTAGCTGCAAAAGGCGGCGGCTAGCTGGGCACACGCGTCTCCTTCTGAGTCTCCGAGACCATGTCGCCACCAAAAAAGAAAAGGACAGACATTAGAAGTTATTTCGCTACGTCGGCTGTAAGTACAGTGAGTGGACCCATAAGTTAGATATCTATCACGCAACGCATTTGTTGTAAAGTCCGGTGTTTAGTAAGGTCAGCACTGAATGTGAGGTAGAATAGGTCTGTTAATTATGTAATATTTTTTCTTTTTTATTTTATTATTGATTTCTTCTTATCTGCAATTGTGTTTGC
>NW_015122042.1:0-428 GCF_001443285.1 Poecilia latipinna
GGGGTGGTGGTCCCCCTGTTTAAAAAGGGGGACCGGAGGGTGTGCTCCAATTACAGGGGGGTCACACTCTTAAGCCTTCCTGGTAAGGTCTATTCAGGGGTCCTGGAGAGGAGGGTCCGTCGGATAGTCGAACCTCGGATTCAGGAAGAGCAGTGTGGTTTTCGTCCTGGTCGTGGAACACTGGACCAGCACCCTCAGCAGGGTCCTGGAGGGTGCATGGGAGTTCGCCCAACCAGTCTACATGTGTTTTGTAGACTTGGAGAAGGCGTTCGACCGTGTCCCTCGGGGAGCACTGTGGAGGGTTCTCCGGGAGTATGGGGTACCGGGCCCTTTGATAAGGGCTGTCAGGTCCCTGAATGACCGGTGTCAGAGTCTGGTCCGCATTGCCGGCAGTAAGCCGGGCTCGTTTCCGGTGAGAGTTGGACTCC
>NW_015122042.1:6784-7722 GCF_001443285.1 Poecilia latipinna
GACTGCTGTTGGTGAACTGCATGATTTCTACTACAACAGACAAAAGTTACGTTTGATTCATCATTTTTAATACCATTTGGACTTGTTTCAATTCTAATTTATTGGAGTGTTGCCTCATTTCACCGCCTCTGAATGAAGAATGTGTCTTTCTTTAAGGATAGACCAGAAAGTTAACTGTTTGGTTATTCAGTAAAATTTATTGCGATCTCATGACCAGCAGCACCATGTCTGTTTTCCTAACTCCACCTCTCTCTAATGACAGGACAAGACAAGCGCGCTCAGTTTGAGTAATGTAGCTGGAGTTTTCTACATTCTGATTGGTGGACTTGGGCTGGCCATGCTGGTGGCATTGGCTGAGTTCTGCTACAAGTCTCGGATCGAGTCCAGGAGGATGAAGGTGAGTCTTTAAACTACTGCATGTTGTCTGCTGACTCCTGCATTATATTAATAATAAAAGACGATCATTTCCCAACCAGGACAACTCTACAGTTAAACTCTCTGTAAAAATAGAGGCAGAGACGATCAAAGCTGGACATAAAGGATCAAAATATCAATTATAAGGAAGCTGCTGTTACATGAACCTCAGTTTTCAGATCGATCGTAATCTTTATATCAATTAACTACAACAGCTTCAGCTTCTCTTGTTATTGTCTAGAGGGACTTTTTATTGTTTTCTGTCTGAAAACTCTGCTGCTTTAGTATTCCTCACCTTATTTATGTGAATTATTTTTTCTTTTTAAAGTATTTCATGTTTGACTGGACCAATTCACAAAGGTGGACCAAGCTGTTTGGAAAAAATACTTAATACTTTTAGCCCAGAGTGTAAGAGCAACTCAACTTGCTTGGTGGTCTATCTAGACCCTAAAATAGTTAACATTAGCATCTTGGGCAAGGATTTCTGAAATTATATCTAAACTTAAAAAGAAGCAGTTAAATTT
>NW_015122043.1:0-937 GCF_001443285.1 Poecilia latipinna
AGTCAGAGCAAGCATTAATCACCTAGCTCATCAGAAAAAGCATTAATGAGCTAGCCAATCATTTCCAGCAATAAGCTAGCCAAACAGAGCCAGCATTAATTAGCTAGCCAATCAAAAAAAACATTAATCAGTTAACCAATCAGAGCGAGCATTAATTAGCTAACCAATCAAAAAAAAAACATTAATCAGTTAGCCAATCAGAGCGAACATTAATCAGCTAGCTCTTCAGAAAAAGCATTAATCAGGTAGCCAATCAGTCCCAGCAATAAGCTAGCCAAACAGAACCAGCGTTAATTAGCTAGCCAATCAAACAAAAACATTAAACAGTCAATCACAGCGAGAATTAATCAGCTAGCTCATCAGAAAAAGCATTAATTAGCTAGCCAATCAGTGCCAGCAATGAGCTTGCCAAACAGAACCAGCATTAATTAGCTAGCCAATCAAAAAAAAAAACATTAATCAGCTAGCTCATCAGAAAAAGTATTAATCAGCTAAACAATCATTGCCAGCAATTAGCTAGCCAAACAGATCCAGCATTAAACAGCTAGCCAATCTGAGGGAGAATTAATCAGCTAGCTAATCACAGCTAGATTTTATCAGCTAGCCAATCAGAGCGAGCATTAATCAGCTAGCCAATCAGAGCGAACATTAATCAGCTAGCCAATCAGAAAACATAATTAATCAGTTAGCCAATCAGAGCGAGCATTAATCAGCTAGCCAATCAGTGCCAGCAATAAGCTAGCCAAACAGACCCAACATTAATTAGCCAGCCAATCAAAAAAAAGAATCAGCTAGCTAATCAGAGCGAGCATTAATCAGCTAGCAAATCAAAAGAAAACATTAATCAGTTAGCCAATCAGAGCGAGCATTAATCAGCTAGCCAATCAGTGCGAGCATTAATCAGCCAGCCAATCAGAGTGAACATTAATAAGCTAGC
>NW_015122044.1:0-937 GCF_001443285.1 Poecilia latipinna
CCCCCTCAATGGGCCACATTGACGGTACAGATCAGGAGGGCATCCCTGCTAAAACACACCCCAGACAAAAGGTTGACTTCCCTCATTCAGGTCTGTAGAGACTTATAATGAGTCAATAGTCCAGGTGTGTTAGAGAAGGAATGCATCTAAAGGAATGCAGATGGTAGCTCTGAAAAACTAGACTTGGGCACCCCTAGCATAAATGTATGAAAATGCAATGTTACAAATAAATTAAACACCTCATATTGTTAAATAACTGGTTTTACGTATTAAAGTTTTAAATATTACATTTGAGTTTCCATGGATGTAAAATTACTGCTCTGTTGAAAAATTACAATATTTAAATCAGTGTTTAAAGGTAAGCAAACAAATAAAAACAAGTCACATGGGCAGACATTATAGACTTTATGCAAAGATTTAGTCTCAGAGGCAACTGAAATCAATTAATTTAAAAAAAATCCTTTCTGAATACCTCATGGACTCTGAACTAAATGCGTCTTTCTGACCGGGAGCTCAGCGAGTTGAAGAGTTATGGACCGGACGCTTTGGAGCGTCTGGTTAGGAAGCGCATTACAAATATTTGGTTGAAATGGCGCGTTAAATTCAAGTCTCCATTCCAGACCAGAGAAAACTACAGAGAATGCAACGTTGTGTTAATCCATTTGAGGAGCCGGCAGTTTATCTTTAGAAAATAAATGACGATGCGAAAGTTAATTAGACTGTAACATGCGCAGTCCGCTGCTCAACCACTGCGGACGAGGCTCCGCCGCTGCGAAGAATTAGAAACCGCTGGAAGTAACTCATCCAGCGGATTTAACAAATGGAGCCTTCTGGGTGGAAGTTACCCAGGAGAGCGGCGCTCTGGAGGAGCTGCAGACGTGACATCTGTCCGTTTCGGAGAAGCGAAAAAAAAATAAAAAATCCTTAAAGCGCACAC
>NW_015122045.1:0-937 GCF_001443285.1 Poecilia latipinna
GCTGTAAGCTGCTTTCTTCTAACTGCTAAAGTCGTGGCTCTGCCTCACCCCGCAGTGATCGACTCCCTGCAGCTACGCAGCGCCGCTATTCCCCTGCTTGGATCTCTGAGTAGCTGCCTCTCAGACTGTCAGCATCTCATTGTACTCTCAGTCTCTGATACTCTTTGTCTGTTGCTAATAACAATGATTGATCAGCCATTGGTATCATGGAAATCCTCACTGCGCCGCAGATTCCGGCTGGGGGTTTTTCCTCTTCGTCTTCCTGCTCAAAACACAGCGCCGCTGCATGCTGCGCGCCCGCTTTGTATGTTATCAACCCATGTTCATTCTTCAGGTAATCCTTTATATACAGAACAGAAACCGCTAAGCTAAAAACTAATTACGAAGTGAATGCTACCAGTCAAAATTTGCATTAATTTCGCGATTTCACTGCTTTTGCAGCTGCTCCGTTCCGCTTCTCTTTCACGGTTACTTGCGCAACTTTACTTCGTTCCTCAGCAACAAAATACAGCCCATTGTTATTTATTGAAGATTTTACATTTCCAAAAACACAGGAATCTAATGTTTCGTTTCGTACGTTTGGAAGCTCATTCCCTCTCACATAATCGGAAAAGCCGGGGAATGGCGGCGCTTTTGACATTTCTCTGACATTCGGAAAAATATTTTAGCATAACTCCGGTTATACTTGGCCTATTAACACAATTTAAAAACTGGTGTGTAGTTTATAATGTGCACTTTAAGCTCGAGTTGAAAGTTAGACTGAGGGAGGCGGAGTCTTGCTGCTACGCCGTAACAAACTAGACGTTAAAAAGAGCTGTCAGGCTATGGACCCCTATGGTTTAACGGATCGATACTCGCGGATGAAAAATCGATACTTTCCGAGGGCGGAAAATATCGATATATATCGCCAAATCGATTTATTTATACAGCCCTAGTC
>NW_015122046.1:0-937 GCF_001443285.1 Poecilia latipinna
AAAAAAAAAAAAAAAAAAAAAAAGTAAAGTCCATTTTAATTTGCAGCAATTAAAAACCTGAATTACAGTGTTTTGGTGTGTGATGCTTGTTAATGCTTCTCTATTCACATATACACCAGATTTTGCTCTGTAGCTTAAGTCCAAATCATTTGTGGAAAATGTGATTATTTGGAGATTTTTCTGTTGCGCATGTCTATAATATTCTCAGAAGAAAATGTGGCTTGGGAAGCTGAAACACCTGCACAAAATATTTGACATGTATTAGCTGGTGTTTGTAGTCCATCCAGGAGTGTCATTTATTCCCCGAATCAATACTGTAATCATAATATCACCGTGTTTAAAAAAAAAAATCCAAACAAAACAAAACACCACACTATTTAGATGGATGGTTTCACCTGAAAATCATATTAACATTATAGCCAAAGTACCATGTTATTACCAATGAAAAAGAACCGACTAAACAGCCTGTGCACTGACAGGAAGATGCTTTTGGGGCATTGTGAAGATAGAGTTGTTGTAGAAATGTTGCGTTCATGTTAAAATAAGTTGCAGATCCTGGTGCATAGACGGGTTCTTTATGGTTCTATTTCTAGAACTGCTGTTGTAACTAACTAGTTCAGTGAGATTTATGAATCTATTACAAGAATACATCTTTGGTTTTTACTCTCTACACCATTTAATTACCCTTGGAAACTCTTTTGTGCCAAATGCTTGATGTGTTCAGATCCTAGACTGAACTTTAACTTTTACAAACATTCATCTGCTTGAAGAACTATAGATCGATCAGATGTTCTTTGGACACCTGGTAAATCTAACATGGTCAGTGATTATTGTTAAGGAAGAGATATCTAAATTAGTTAACTTTGGAAAAAGTTTGGCTCTCTCTCTTCCTTTATGATCCCGGATCCTCTCGCGACGGCCACGTGTAGTCACTCAG
>NW_015122047.1:0-447 GCF_001443285.1 Poecilia latipinna
TCATCAGCTTCTTGTATTCTGGAGCAAACAGAGGCAATCTGTAAGCTCTCCCATGAATTATTTCAGAAGGTGTTAGACCATCAGCTGTCTGGGTGATTCTCATATAGAGCTTCACTAAATCTAAACATTCTGTGGAATACCGTGTGTTGGGATATAGTTTTACAGATAGTCTTAGCTACTGTCAAAGCATCTGCATGCTTTGCTGGAACTATTTCAACCCATTTAGAAAAAGCATCAATCATCATCTAACAGTATTTGTTAACTCAAAAGTTCATAACAAAAAATTTTTTATGTAATAATTTAGTAGTAGTTATATAGTATTACCTCACCATTTTCCCTTTTCCCCCCTTTTTACACATGGCATTGCCCATGTGTGACAATCACTTAAGCTTTTATAAAGTCTTTGGGAGGATTAGTAGTTAATGCAGGTGAACTCATAGGTTTATA
>NW_015122047.1:6438-7374 GCF_001443285.1 Poecilia latipinna
TCCCTCTTGTTGCCCCGTGCGGCATTCTTTGAAGGACAGTTTCTTGACCAGTGGCCAGTATTGCCACAAGTCCAACAGACATCGTTGTCCTTTGGTTTATGACTTATGGGTCGCTGCCTACGGTGACCTCTTCTGCCTCTGTTTCTCCCCTGGCCTGTTGAGGAGCCGCGGAAAAAGACAGAGGTGTCTACTTCTCCAAAATCCTCCAGATGGAAAACATCTGATCCTGTTTTTTGGTTTTTTGACTACTTTTTCTGCATGTTGTGCCCACGTCATCAGCTGTGGGACTGAGGCAGCATCATATTCAACCAGGTGTTTTTTAATCCAGCCCTCAATTTCAGGGCGGAAACTCGACATTAAAGCGTTTTTTAGTTGTTGTTGATATATGCTTTCTAGTCCTTCATCATAAGTGATGCCACTGTGAACTTTGAACTCCTTCTCAAATCATAGACGAAAGTCGTCTACGTCCTCTCCAACTTTTTGTTTAATTTCTATTATTTAAAATCAATTTTAGCTTCGAAAATTTTTATTTATTTAAATTTAGTCCAGATTCGTTGACTCCTAGGGAGTCCTATGAACTGGAGATCTTTTCAGTAGGCCAGCAATTAAAAGACCTTGTTGTGGTATTCTCTGCTTCAACTCTTATCGAGTGGGAGAATCTTGCCTTTGCATCCACAAGAGGTTTGCTGCTTAACCCCACTGTTTTATATGAGGTAAAATACTGAGCAGTATTTAAACCTCCAATCACTCTTTCACGCACACACACACACATCAAAGCAGCAAGCAAACAGCAATATCAGCACAGTAATAACAGAACAGTAATAATAAACTTCCTATCTCATGAGGACTTACCCTTATGGGGTCTCCTCTAAGTAAGGAGGCTCTCCAAGAGCCTTACCTTGTGCCTTTAGTTGAAACTCTGTCAACTGGGACTCT
>NW_015122048.1:0-936 GCF_001443285.1 Poecilia latipinna
ACACTGAGAGTCGGACTTCTTAATGCGCATGCGCTGGCATGGTACTCACTGCATGTATGCTATTCTGACAGCGTATGGCTATGTGATAGAACACCGGCTATATCTGTCAGACACGTCATTACCATAAGATTTCATTTAATCAACAACATAGAATCATGACGTAGATCGTCATACACTTTGTTATTAACAGTTGTATGGCATCCTGACTTAGCGGTTAAGTGAGTTTTACACGGGCGTGTGTTGTAGCTGACTCCAGCAGCAGCCAGACCCTGCTTTAAATACACTTTGAAATCATGACAACGCATGTATATCTATACAGTTATCATTGAAAACAATTTAATGACTTATTTTCGTCATAACTTGCTGCATGGTGAACTGACAACTCCTCTGACGGCCGGACTTTTGGACATAGCGCCGTTGTCCCATATATGCGACAAGTCAGTCAACACCTCTGCACAATAATTCAGGCAGTGAGTGACTTTTTTTCATCACAATGCTTATGTGTCTCTGTACAGCTAGCTTTGCTAACATCACGTTAACGGAGCTTACCTTCTTTGAGCTACTTTTCTAAGTGACGAAAAAAGCCAGACGTTGTCTCCACCGTCTGTGAAAGCGAAGCGCTGCTGAGTTAGCTGTGGCCATCGGATTTCTTATGATTTATGCAGCGATATTCCATTACTAACGATGAGAAGGCATCTTCTGCCACTCAGAGAAAACAACTGCGCATGTCTCAGAGCGCCGCGTGCGAGTGAAAGGTGGGGAGGGGAGTAACAGAAACAGGTTATTGGTTGGATTTTAATCGGTGCGTTTTCATCCACCGAAAGCAAATAAGTTAACAAATAAACTGGATAGTGTGCTGTACGTTTAGTGATATTTTCACAGTTGCGGTCTTGACTGGTCTTGAAATAAAATGCCGAGTCCTCAGCGCCCGAGACC
>NW_015122049.1:0-936 GCF_001443285.1 Poecilia latipinna
TGTGGTTGTAGTTGGAGAAGCTGTGGTTGTTGTGCGTGCCGCTGTGGTTGTTGTCGGGGCCACTGTGGTTGTGGTTGCTGCAGCTGTGGTTGATGTCTGAGCAGCTGTGGTTGTTTTTGGAGCAGCTGTGGTTGTAGTTGGAGCAGCTGTTGTTGATGCATCCTCTGTGGTTGTGGTCGCTGCAGCTTTGGTTGTTGATGTAGCAGCTGTGGTTGTAGTTGGAACAGCTGTGGTTGTAGTTGAAGCAACTGTTGTTGTTGGTGCCGCTGTGGTTGTTGTCGGAGTCACTGTGGTTGTTGTCGGAGAAGATGTGGTTGTTGTTGGAGCAGCTGTGGTTGTTGGAGCCGCTGTGGTTGTTGTTGGAGGTCCTGTGGTTGTTATTGGAGTAGCTGTGGTTGTTGTTGGAGAAGCTGTGGTTGTAGATTGAGCAGCTGTAGTTGTTGTTGGACCCTCTGTGGTTGTGGTCGCTGCAGCATTGGTTGTTGATTGAACAGCTGTGGTTGTAGTTGAAGCAGCTGTGGTTGTTGTTGGAGAAGCTGTGGTTGTAGTTGGAGCAGCTGTTGTTGTTTTCAGAGCAGCTGTGGTTGATGTCTGAGCAGCTGTGGTTGTAGTTAACGCTGCTATGGTTGTAGTTGGAGACATTGTGCTTGTTGAAGCAGCTGTGGTTGTACTTGGTTCAGTTGTTGTTGTCGGAGCAGCTGTGGTTGATGTTGGAGCAGCTGTGGTTGTTGTTGGAGCAGCTGTGGTTGTTGTTGGAGCAGCTGTGGTTGATGTCTGAGCAGCTGTGGTTGTAGTTGAAGCAGCTGTGGTTGTTGTTGGAGATCCTGTGGTTGTTGTTGGAGTAGCTGTGGTTGATGTCTGAGCAGCTGTGGTTGTAGTTGAAGCAGCTGTCGTTGTTGTCGGAACTGCTGTTGTTGATGTCTGAGCAGCTGTGGT
>NW_015122050.1:0-936 GCF_001443285.1 Poecilia latipinna
CAAGATCCTAAACATGTTATGCAGAGCATGAGGTTTGAATTAGAATGAAGACAACACTGTAATGCAGCCCATGTTAAACATGTAGACCAGGAATCTTGAAGCACAGCCCTTTAGGGAAAGTGTCCTTCGAGACACATGCGTGAAGGCAAGGCAAAAATATAACAGTTAGGTATAAGCCAATTACTGGGGCCATTAGAAGGACGGTAGAGAGCTTGGATGCTAGTTGTGGACATGATTAGGGACAATTTGTGGGACATGGTCTAAGAAAACTGGAATTGAGGACCCGCCAATTATCAAGGCAAAGTCTACTGTCATCTGTGCAGACGATCCAAATGAATAATAACGATTTCAAACCAACAAACAATATTACCTTCTTTTTCGTGTACAAGACCAAGGTCCGAAAGACTGTTGCACTTGATAACGCGGGGGTCTGGGAACCCCGGAGCTCGATCCTGACATGAAACAGGAGAGGAAGTGAGGAATAGGATATGAGGTGGCGGTGGTGAGGCGAGTGAATAAAGATTACAGAATTATTTTTTAAAACTATATCTGTACCGCTTCAACAACAACAAAGTGATAATAAAAGCAATTGTTTACCTTGATAATCTGGTGGCACCGGCACCGCACAACTTTCTCTGGCCGCTCCGGAACGGAACAGAGATGAGAGTTCTGAATCCACTGTACCACTGCGGGCAGCCGTTGAATCGTTTAATGCGCCTGTCAAAGTACTGGTTGCCTCCGGAGAAGATAGAATGGTGTTTAAAATGGCAGCTGCCTGACCAATTCTCTCTCGTTTCGAATTAGAGTTAGCCATGTTCGGTATAGCAAACTCTTTCTTCTTCGGCACTAGTTGGCGCCGGTTAATAATTCCTGTAATACTGGCACCCAGTGGACAGATGGTACTACAGCAATTTTGCTTTTTTTAATCAATCAATC
>NW_015122051.1:0-936 GCF_001443285.1 Poecilia latipinna
AAGCTTCCCAGCCCATTGCTTTGCCCACAGGTACATTACTCAGTGGTTCATTCATTTCTCACTAGTGACATCTGATGTTGAAACTGTGGCAGACATACTTAAAAAAAAATAGCAAATGCAATATTGTCACAAAGTTTTTGTCAAACTCATGTTTAGTAACAGGAGAGTCAATTAAATCCTATTTAACTAATCTTTTTTAGTTATTAAAATTATTTTTAGCCAATCCTGGTATATGTTGACTGACAGTGGCTGTCTTCTTTTGTCATCGACTGATTTGACAATAGACTTTTGTTTTAATGTATTCGGAGTGCAGTACTTGTTGGGGCAGAGTTTGAGTTTTGATTTGCCTCCTGAAAAACTAAAATTCTTCAAAAATTATTTTTCTTGGATTTATTGGCTCTCTGAACCCTTATATTTTTACTCATCAGGCCAGGATTTTTCTCTTCCAACAGCTTTAAGTCTGTTTCTGCTGTGCAAGTCTGATATATATTTGCAGAATAAAGAAATAGTGGAAATTTCAAAAAGTGAGAATTTTGGAGGTGAAGGGGTTAATTATTTTTATTTAAGAATCTTTTGAGGGATCATCTCAAAAAAGAAATTAGTAAATGCAATATTGCCACAAAGTTTTTGTCAAACTCATGTTTAGTAACATGAGTTTAAACTCATGCCAGATTTTTTTTTTCTTGCTGGCTCCGTTTCAATCAAGTTTATTTGTGTGTAGCAGCAACAATGCAGTTTCAAAGTGCTTTACATCTTAAAGTCATAAAATACACAATAATCAACAATTGAGAAAGGCGGTAACAAACATTACATTTTGATGAGTGCCATCATCAAAATCATTAATATGTTGGTCAAGGTTCCTTTTATTTCGGCCACTGCTGAAAACAAATACTCTTCTGATGCGCGATCAAATACAAAAACCCATGAAGCGGCACG
>NW_015122052.1:0-935 GCF_001443285.1 Poecilia latipinna
CTGCCAGTGTTGTCACTGACTTCGGCTGACCTCGGCACCTCGTACTGGCACTTCCTCTGACACCTGCCATTAGTGCCACTGTTTTCGGGACTAGCTGCCAGTGTTGTCACTGACTTCGGCTGACTTCGGCTGACCTCGGCACCTCATACTGGCACTTCCGCTGACACCTGCCACAAGTGCCACTGTTTTTGGGGCTAGCGGTCAGTGTTGTCACTGACTTCGGCTGACTTCGGCACCTTCCAAGGGTTGCAGCTACCTCATACTGGCACCTCCCACGCCTCACGGACCGCTCTCGCCTATTTTCGCTGATGAGATTTAGGGCGGCCATTTTAGAGTGGTCGACCGCTCCACTCAGCGTTATACGTTGGACAGGCACAATGACGTATTTGAGCATTTAATCTTTCATAACACGCTGTTTTGTTACTGGAAACCTTATACAAACAGCTATATTTATAAAAATTTCATTTTAAAGGTTTTTTTTAATTGTATTATACATAGTTAAGCATATTTAAATATGCTTTGTGGGAAAAAACAATAGAATATTCTTTGGTGACAGCTTCTGTGTCAGATTTAATATGAATTAATTTATAACTAATGAAAACAACGGTGGATCTGGCACAACGTATTGCATTTCCTCTTAAGCATTGTGTTCCCTTAAAAAAGCAAATATGCCCTGGTCTATTTTTTATACAGTCTCAAATTTCAGTTTCCAACAAACAGCCGCAGTGAAAACATGTTGACAGTTGCCATAAGCTGTCACTTGTGCCACAGGCTTCTGGGTAAGGTGCCACTTGTGCCACCTTACCACTGGGTAAGGTGCCACTTGTGCCACCTTACTACTGGGTAAGGTGGCCATGGGTGCCACAGGCTGCTAACCTCATTCTCTATCTGTTTCAGATAGAATGTAGCATATGAATAACTTTAGTTCAAACAAA
>NW_015122053.1:0-935 GCF_001443285.1 Poecilia latipinna
TTGACAAAACTTCTCCTGCTGTCGAAAAAAATGAAGTAAACATTACATTTATAGCGAGCCCTTGTTTTTCTTAGGGGTTGTGTTCCGAAAATAACCCGTGATAGGCGAAATCCGTGAAGTAGTTACCTTTATTTTCTACAGTTATTACACAGCATAAATAAATACTCTACATTGAAACCAAATAACAAAACCTGTTTTCAGATCAGCGGATGTGCGTGTGCATCAATCGGGCCTTAATGTGATCTGGAGTCATGTCATTAAAGCGTCTCCTCCAAGCTGCTTTGCGAGACTCACAGCTGTATCTACGGCAGAGCGATGGATCTCATCAAGCGAGCCTCCGGACGGGTTCTGCTGCCTCTGGCCACAGTTTGTTTTCCAGTTGGCATTCAAAGTTTCAGTTTCCATCTCCTGAATGGACAATCTGTATTAAATACCGTAACTTTATTGGCACTCAGGTAGAGAAGAAGCGCGGAGTCTGTTTTTACCAATCATACGGTCAATCAGGACACAGAACACTGTGGAAAAAAAACTGCACAAAAAAATCCACGAAGCAGCGATACCGTGAAAGGTGAACAGCGTTATAGCGAGGGATCACTGTATATGAAATAATTTATAAAAAGCACCTGAGTAACTTGTAGAATGGCTGCATATCTGAGTTTATCTGGGACTTCATTCTCATGATGCCTCAACATTGAAAATGTGGATTTATTTAAATAAGACAGTTTAGTCAAACATATGCGACATTTAACCTGCAGAACATAATATGAAAGTAAACTAAGAGTCAGTTTCAGCTGAATTTGGATTTAGATAGATCAAGTAGAAACTGACAAGAACCGGATGAAACAACAAAAATGAAAACATTTATTTTCCAACATAAGATCAAAATGGTCCCACACTGTGGAAACCTTTCGTTTGAGGCTGCTCCATAGTTGACG
>NW_015122054.1:0-935 GCF_001443285.1 Poecilia latipinna
CTTTAGCTATCGGAAGCTGGAATTGGAAACCAACTTCAGCTTCGTAAATGAAATGTGGGTCACAAAAGGAACCGAAGGGTCGAAGGCTGCTAACGTGTTGCTAGCTGGTGGTAGGTTTGGTTAAAAATGCTAATTATCTTCGTTTAATTATAAACAGGGCAGGACACATATCAACAAACTGATGTTGGTTTCAGAAATAATTATTTTATTATTGCTATAACAATCATTCTGCTTCATGTGATAACTGCATGGAGGCTGTTTGTTGGGACTTGATATAGTTTTCTTCATAAACTTAACCTGATATAGTTTTCTTCACTGGCTGTTGTTATAACTCGTTCATCAATGTTTTTATCTTCAACATATGTTTGCAGTCTAAGCAAATGAAAGAGGAAGCAGAGAGATCAGGTGTTAGAAACCTAAAGACTTCCTGTCTCAGAAGCAGCTCTGCTCCACCAGATCACCAACCAGCTCTGAGGATGAACCTCCACATCGTCTTCATGGTGGAAGGATTGTTATCTCACTGACCAGCTAGCTACATTTTTAACAGAAAATTGCTGTGTTACCAACACCAAGTGCTTAATAAACATGATTTGATTTAAAGATAACTGGACAGAATTTTTCCCCTTTTTAATCTAACATTTCTCTTTCATACATTTTATTTGTTGTTGGCTTTCAGGGCCCTGTGATGGACTGGTGACCTGTCCATGGTGAACCCTCCCTTTCATCTGATGGCTGCTGGAGATGGGCACCACCAGCCCCCCTCACCACCCTGCAGGGATCAGCCTGTTCAGATCATGGATGGAAAGATTTTAAGGTAGTTTGTCTCCTTAAGTCCACACTTAAAACAGCTTCATAGTTAATGCCAGCATCAGCTGATTCTATGACATTGCTGACTGTTTTTTTCTACTTCTAACATAAACAGGCAAAGAAGAAAC
>NW_015122055.1:0-934 GCF_001443285.1 Poecilia latipinna
GGTCTTCAGGTTGTCAACATGAATGTTGAAATCACCGACAATTATTGAACAATCATAATCAATGCATATGAGAGATAGAAGTTCATTGAAGTCCATAAAGAAATTTTCCTCATTTGTTGGGGTTTTGTATAAAGTTAGTGTCAAAGTTCGTTTGTGGCCTTTTACCTCAATTCCAAGATACTCAAAAGACATAAAATTACCCAAAGAGATTTTACTACAGTTTATGGTATTCTTAAATATTGAAGCCACGCCTCCTCCTTTTTTGTGTTTTCTATTCTCACTTAAAAAATTGTAGTTATGAGGTGCTGATTCAATTAGTACGATTGGTTCATTATTGTCATTCAGCCATGTTTCTGTCAGAAATAAAACATCAATATTATGCTTGGTGATGAAATCATTAATTAATATAGTTTTAGCACAGAGAGATCTGGTATTTAAAAGAGCTAGTTTAAGTGACTTGGGGGCTGAAAGTTCTTCAGTCTGTGGTTCCTTTAGGCAGGGGATCAGTCTGAGGTTTGAATTAAGACCGCTGCTTTTTGTAACTTTTCTTGTAGTGATCCGGACAGGTAATGTCCTGCTATGTAATGTTGGGGGGGCCAGACACATTCTGGAGGAAGACGGGTGTAAAGATAATGTCTGGACCCCGGTCTCAGACCTCAGAAGCGTAGAGTGATGGATCCTCTGGGAAGTCAGAGGCAGGTGGCTTAGATGAAGTGAGGTCTGCTATGTTAGCGCTAAGGAGAGTCTTGCCGAGGCGAACCTGTTGATCCATTCCATCCTGCTGGGAGGAGGAGGAGTCCGTCCGTCCTCTCTGACCCGGATCCTCCACCAGCATCTTCAGGCGGTTCAGGTGCAGCCCGACTCTCTTTAGCGATGGACTTCCTGGGAAACTATGATCTTGTGAGTGAGCGTAGGAGCAGAGAGGGAGGGAGGA
>NW_015122056.1:0-934 GCF_001443285.1 Poecilia latipinna
TTAATGCGGCTCGTACCGCTGCGAGAAACCCCACAAAAGTGGTATCAAAACGAGCGGCTCGATCCCGGCATTGGAGCTATTACTTTTATTGGGATTCTGTGTAAAATTGACGACATAAATTGAGAAAAACGACAAAAGTTTAGGCTGAATGTCTCACAGCATCACTAAGATTTCTCTCTGACACACACACACAGGACAGTGGAGGCCTGACTCCAAAACTCTGTTTAACTCCCCCTCACAGGCACAAATAGAGGCCTATTGATCTCAAAGTTGGTCATGACATAGATGCACATGTCTACTCCCGTCAAATGTTTTCAAAATTTTCCTAGGGCTTATGGTTTTTTGTCAGGGCCCTGAGACCGACGCTGGGTGGCTCACAAGTTTAGAAACCAGGGAGAGAGCCAGCCCAGGTGCAGATCATTAATTACCATAGCAACGGGTCCTACACAGAGGCAGTGAGTATTCCCACAGCGCTGAATCAGATCTCACAATGCATTGTGGGAAGAATAAATATTTCCTGTGACTATTCATGTTTTGCTTACATAAAATTATTACTTGTCTGAATTTTGGAGTGTAAATTAAAATCCTTAGTATGAAAATTGAATTCATTTTAGAAATTAACAATTACCAACTTTATTCATGTTTTTTGTTTTTTTTTTATTTTGGAACCATGAGTGAGAACAACAAGTGTGAAGCTTATAGTAGTCGGTCTCGGATTGAATTTCACTGACTTAGGGTTATTACCCTGCTTTTTAATGGTGACTCATATTGTCATAATATACCTGACAATATTTACAGTTACTGTGTTGTAATGGTGGGGGAACCATGTAAGATCTGCATATATCTATTTTTCACAGCAAATTTGAAAAGCTGGGTTTAAAGTGATGGGCACAGTTGGCAGGCCCCTTAAAATTTCTGCAGGAATTTTCTAGTT
>NW_015122057.1:0-933 GCF_001443285.1 Poecilia latipinna
GACACCTCTTTCCTCTCTGCAGCCAGCTTGCAGGCCTGCTTGCTGGCCTGTACAGCCGTCACCACGTTCCTCCTTTTACTTCGCCTCTTTAACGGGGCTGAAGCCTCCAGTTCCATTGCCTCCTCCGTTTCACCTGTCTCTCCTGCCACTCCAGTTCCAAAAACCAACACTGCACCATTCTGTTCCTCCACCTGCACCTCTCTTTTCCCTCCCTGATCCCCACACCCTAAATGCTCTTCATCGCCCCTCACCTCCACCTGCTGCTCTCCCTGCACACCATCTCTCTCCCTCACTTCACTTTCACCCTCACCACCATTCACCCCATCACCACCACCATTAATACCATCACCACCGACATTCACCCCATCACCACACAACACTGTGCTCTCGTCCTTTCCTACACCTACACTCGTTTTCACACTTTCCATTCCTGACACCTCAACAGTACCTTCCGCCTTCTCCTCTACAGCGGGCTCCTCCGCCGCCACCGCCGCGGGTTCCCCCGCCGCGGCAGCGGGATCCTCCGCTGCCGCGGCCTCACCAGGTGGGCTCCCCACCCGCTCAGCAGCAGCGGGCTGCTGCTTCGTTGTACTCGACGGGGCCAACCCGGCCCTGTCGGGACACATTTTTACAATGTGCCCCTCCTGACCGCAGCCAAAACACTTCATGTTAGAGGACGTAGCAAACAAGATGTAATCAAAATCATCCACTCTAACATGAAATCGAAGGTTGAGTTCCTCATCCCTCCGATTTAATATCATAAACAGTTGTCTCCTCTGGGAGACAACATGTTTCAGCAACGGTGATTTACACCCAGAAGGTACTTTTTTTCACCGATGACACCACCTTCCCGTGCCGAGACAGCTCTTTGATCAAAAACTCGTCACTTATGAACGGAGGTACGTTTGATAAAGTTACCTTAGTTGAAGGCAA
>NW_015122058.1:0-933 GCF_001443285.1 Poecilia latipinna
ATTTTGTACCCGTTAACTCAGTCCTTAACAGAAGGACCAGTGATCCTCTTAGGGCCCACGGGCCATAGGTTGGGAAACTATGAACAAGAAAAATTATAATCATTAAAAGTTAAACAAAAAAAAAAAAAAAAAACTGAAAGAGCTATGCAACTAAATTACACCAATAAAAAAAAATGTATTAGAGATTCTAAGCTAATAATGATTTTCAAATGTTTTATTTACTAGTTTGGAGCTAAATTAAACATCTCTACGTGTTGAAAATAATTGATATTGCAGTGTTGAAATATTATGGAATATTTTGTTGAATTTCACTGAAAAATTTAATTTAGAGTTTAACAAAGAAAAGCCAAAATATAACCCTGCAATTAAAATGCGTGTGTGCTAAAATATCTTCTATAAACCTATGAGTTCACCTGCATTAACTACTAATCCTCCCTAAGACTTTGTAAAAGCTTAAGTGATTGTGACACATGGGCAATGCCATGTGTAAAAAGGGGGAAAGGAAAAATGGTGAGGTAATACTATAACTACATACTATATAACTACTAAATTCTTACATAAAAATAAAATGGTGAGGTAATACTATATAACTACTAAATTCTTACATAAAAATTTTTTTGTTATGAACTTTTGAGTTAACAAATACTGTTAGATGATGATTGATGCTTTTTCTAAATGGGTTGAAATAGTTCCAGCAAAGCATGCAGATGCTTTGACAGTAGCTAAGACTATCTGTAAAACTATATCCCAACACACGGTATTCCACAGAATGTTTAGATTTAGTGAAGCTCTATATGAGAATCACCCAGACAGCTGATGGTCTAACACCTTCTGAAATAATTCATGGGAGAGCTTACAGATTGCCTCTGTTTGCTCCAGAATACAAAAAGCTGATGAAGAACAGACATTAGCAGATTATATGATCAGGACTCT
>NW_015122059.1:0-932 GCF_001443285.1 Poecilia latipinna
TTAATATTTTAATGGAATATTAATTTTATGGATTTTGTTTTTCAAAAGCTTCCAGGTTATGTCACCATAAAACTCCAAATAAATTCCCAGGCATGTTACTGAACTAGACAACAGTTTGAAACAAATTATATAGAATCTGTTTTCTTTATTAATATTTCAAAGGGAATATGAGGAGTTTTATTAAACAATGTCCAGGTTATGCAGCCAAAAGGCTTCAGATGACGGCAGATTTTTATCATTGTTTTATTACAATAACTTGATGCTTCAACTCATGTTGACCCAAAAATTTACTCAAGAATCATGAAGTTAAACATCATTAAAATATTATTTCAGCACAAACTGAGAAACCAATGATAATGAATGAGAAGCAGAAACTAACTTCTAAACATGCTGAATGTATTTAATGTTTTTCTAAACTGAACAGTTTAATAAAGTTTCTCTGTGCTTGAACTGCAGGAACAGAGACATCTTTGATTAATCATCTTTTCAGCTAAAAACAATAAAAATATAATTAAATAAACAGAACATTGTGGTTTCAGAACAGAAGAGCAGAAAGCTTCCTGCAGAAGTTTTACCTCTGGCCTTTGACCTCTGCTTCTTCTTCTCATTGATGACTATCTCTCCATACGTCACTTCTCCTGTTTTTACCGCTGAATAAACTCCAGATGCTTCACCGCCTGAGAAAAAATAAAAACATTTGTGTCCAAACTGCTGCCTGCATGTAAAGATCACAGATCAAAATACCAACCTGTAGAACCAATATATAATCAATGCTGCAGCAGTAAATGCAAAATAAGAGGAAGAAAATGAAACACTTTGAACTATTTGTTGTTTATTAGATTCTGTTTGTCTGTAAAGGGGAAACAATTATTAAAGTATAATTTACATTTTAAATATTTGGCATTTCTCATTAAAGATAGTAACAAAATATT
>NW_015122060.1:0-932 GCF_001443285.1 Poecilia latipinna
TCTAACTGCTAAAGTAGTGGCTCCGCCTCACCCCGTAGTGATCGACTCCCTGCAGCTACGCAGCGCCGCTATTCCCCTGCTTGGATCTCTGAGTAGCTGCCTCTCAGACTGCCAGCATCTCATAGTACTCTCAGTCTCTGATACTTTTTGTCTGTTGCTAATAAGAATGATCGATCAGCCATTGTTATCATGGAAATCCTCACTGCGCCGCGGATTCCGGCTGGGGGTTTTTCCTCTTCGTCTTCCTGCTCAAAACACAGCGCCGCTGCGCGCCCGCTTCGGATGTTATCAACCCATGTTCATTCTTCAGGTAATCCTTTATATACAGAACAGAAACCGCTAAGCTAAAAACTAATTACGAAGTGAATGCTACCAGTCAAAATTTGCATTAATTTCGCGATTTCACTGCTTTTGCAGCTGCTCCGTTCGCGCCGCTTCTCTTTCACGGTTACTTGCGCAACTTTACTTTGTTCCTCAGCAACAAAATACAGCCCATTGTTATTTATTGAAGATTTTACATTTCCAAAAACACAGGAATCTAATGTTTCGTTTCGTTTTGTACGTTTGGAAGCTCATTCCCTCTCACATAATCGGAAAAGCCGGGGAATGGCGGCGCTTTTGACATTTCTCTGACATTCGGAAAAATATGGTTTACTAATTTTAGCATAACTCCAGTTATACTTGGCCTATTAACACAATTTAAAAACTGGTGTGTAGTTTATAATGTGCACTTTAAGCTCGAGTTGAAAGTTAGACTGAGGGAGGCGGAGTCTTGCTGCTACGCCGTAACAAACTAGACGTTAAAAAGAGCTGTCAGGCTATGGACCCCTATGGTTTAACGGATCGATACTCGCGGATGAAAAATCGATACTTTCCGAGGGCGGAAAATATCGATATATATCGCCAAATCGATTTATTTATACAGCCCTAAT
>NW_015122061.1:0-932 GCF_001443285.1 Poecilia latipinna
ACAAGTTGCAGTTGATTCAGTTTAAGACGAGGTGAGACCACCTTATTGAGTTATTTTTTTTTTGTTTTCCTCCTTTTACTGACCCTACCTTACCAGGTTCTGATGCAGGGCACATTATATTCAGCTCTAACCGCATGCATGGGTAGTTTCTGTCTCCTGGCCAAACGGAGCCAGTAGAAGCCCATATTGGCCAAGGTGGAGAGCTTCATAGCAAAGTCCAACTGAACTGGGAACTGTAACACTGCAGAGGAGGTCCTGGAGATCTGCACAGCGCTATCCACCGCACCCCAAAAGCCAGCCAGGACTTTATGTGCCACATCCAGGACCAGAGGTGAATGGGACTTGTTATTTCGGAGAGCAAGAAGATTGTCAGCAGAAGAGGTGGGTGGATATCAAGTGCCGGTTCCTGGATCTTGTTTTGGAAACTGACACTTCTGTAATTACAATAATAAATTCATACATAATTTTTTTCCACATGTCTCTGGGACCAGGACTTTCATCAAGGGGTCCATCGCATGTGACTACCATGGAATATTCACTATTGCTGCCAAGGCTGACAGCTTGAGGGGTCCCTGAAGGCGGGACAAGATGCATAGATTTACTTTTTCAAGTCTGGGGACCAAGGACTTCTGCATAAACTCTCAAGTCCACCTGTGTGACAGTCATCCGCAGCTTGCCATGTTTGACTGACCAATAAACCTTTCTGCCAAAAACATCAATGCCAAATCTCTGTTAGTGAAGTTCCCAGGCCTGGCAGACCCATTTCTCCTAATAAAAACAAGAGACATCAAGCTGGGAGAGATCTACATGGACCATGGGGTGAGGCAGCACTCGTTTAGGGTTGGAAGGCCAGGGGATGATCTTAACTGGATGGGTGAGGTTGGCTCACCTCCCCCCAAGAGAAATAGTTTAGTCTTATGTTGACAATGTTC
>NW_015122062.1:0-931 GCF_001443285.1 Poecilia latipinna
TCGTTCGTGAACTGCTGTTTCTCCAGACTGCTGAGAGGTCTTTTTGGACCACAGGACGAAGGATTCATCTGTGGGAAATCACGATTACCAAGGTACTGAGTTGCACTTTAATATTTTGCTCTTTGAGTGAAGAGGCTCTGGACTGAGTCGGTGGGACTCCTACATTCGAGCATCTGCCCAGGCCTGCAACGTAGGGTGTATTTTCTGCCGGCATTAGGTTTAGGTTTTACAATAGTGGGGTATATAACTGGTGTTTTACACTGTATATGCAGATTCATTGTAATGCTCTGTTTTGCCTGAAACCCAAAACCTGCCATTTCTTTATTTTGTTGTTATTCCTGCCTAATTAAAGGAAGGTTTCTATGGTTTGCTTTACATGGTGTGTAGTGTAATTTACTTTAGTAATGTTGAAGGCTGATCTATCCAAAAGTAGTAGAGAGAGATTCAAATTAAATAGTAAGAGTATACTGAAATAAAGAACCCAAACTCACTTATTTACTGACATTGCTTAAGTGAGGGCTACACCCATCTTCTAGAAACATCTTTTAGGAATAAATCTGCTCCGCCAGTGAAATGCTCAGAGCAACAGAGACGCTTGCAACCCGGCTTAAAAAAGAAAAAAAAAAAGTTTTTTTTATTTTATTTATTATTTTCTTAAAAACATAAACAAGAAAGGCTTAGCCTGGCAGTGGCGCTAGTAAAGGATGGCGGGCCGCCAGGCCTAATACACTGGGGGAAACCCTGTATAGAGAATGATAGGAAAGAACAGATCTACAATATGTGAGGTAGAAAACAGGTCAGATTTTAGACTTTATTGTTTCCAAGGGGAAATTCTTTTCCACAAACCAGACCCTGCGCTCTCTTTGCCAAGTAGACAATAACATCCAACAAACAGGTAGAAAGGTCATGTACATGATCAGTATCATGGAAC
>NW_015122063.1:0-931 GCF_001443285.1 Poecilia latipinna
GTCTAGGTTACAATTAAAAACAACCAAAGGGTCAACATCGGCGTCCGGATCGATCCTTCATGTAAAGTATTAGACAAGAACCCGAATATATTACACAAACGATGTATGAATTATCATCCCCCAGTTTTCTGAAATGTATTTATTTTTTCTCAGTGAGAGCTGGGCATTACTGATAATGTCAAAGACTAAAAAGCAAAGACGAAACATCACAGATTGACGATAAAACAGTAAAGGTCAGCTCCCGCTAACAATAAAATTAAGAGTGATGCACAATGTGTATTTTTGAAATGGACATATTTTTGCATATTATGCTTTGTATGATAAGTAAAAAAAAATCACTTTGTGTTTCTGAAAAGCATGACTTGCGTGAATTATTACACTGCTATGATAACTTATCATTTAAGGACCAGGGCTTTATAAGAATTCATAATATACAAAGCCTATTATCTTGAATAAATTCACCTATGTAGAAAGATGCCAGCCTGAAGCTATTAGCATGCAGAAGTGCTAGCATAGCTCGGTAGCATATCTTACTCACGAGAGCTCTGCTGCTATGCTAATATAGGAGTTAGGTGTGCTGAAGATCGCTGACTTGTGATGAAAGTTGCACAATTAAATCGATTGACATTAATAACGATAACATGGAGATAAATAGCTAATATATTAGATATTTCACTTACCGCTCCTCTGTCGCTGCCAGAAGCCAGGCTGAGGACTAAACTGTCGGTGCTTCGTCAAAGCTACAGCGCTGTTGGAATGGGTTAATGTGATTGGCTGAAAAATAGGTTACCCCAACTGTGGGGCTCTATTCATATGATTGGCTGAAACAAGGAAGCTATCTGATTGGTTGCTGATCACCCAATCAGATTGACCATTTATTAAAAAAGACTGAATTTTGAGATGTCAGTGGAGGCTCAAAATTCACACACAA
>NW_015122064.1:0-931 GCF_001443285.1 Poecilia latipinna
TTTCACCATTTTTGGCACCTATTTCATTACTAGAACTGCTCTAATTAAAAAACTACAACTCCTAGACTCTTCAAACCTGGACTAGATTATTATTCTCTAATAGCAGAATATTTAGAATCATGTTTGGGATTTGTGAAACTTTTTCTGATTTGTGAAACTTCAACAAAGGTTGATTTTACCACTTTTTTTATCTGGATCACACTAGAACTGATCTAATTCCAAATCTACAACACCTAGACACTTCAAACCTGGATCAGATTATTTTCAATTAATAGCAGAATATGTAAAACCATGTTTGTGATTTGTGAAGCTTTGTTCTGATTTGTGAAACTTCCAAAAAGTGCGATAGCACAACTTTTTTTTTTATCTCGGTCACACGAGAACTGCTCTAATTCCAAATCTACAACACCTAGACTCTTCAAACTTGGACTAAATTATTCTGCTCTAATAGTAGAATATTTAGAATCATGTTTGTGATTTGTGAAACCTTTTTCTGATTTGTGAAACTTCACTTAACAGACCCCTGCAAAAGATCTTTCCTTCCAACAGCCATCACCATCTACAATAACTCTTTGAAGAATTAATTAGTTACACCAACATTTTATTTCCCATTGGGATTAATAAAGTGGTTTTGAATTCGAACTGAATTTAAAAAAAAAAACTGCATGGAACATGTATGAATAGTAATCTGATCTTTAGTGAAGTTTCACAAATCACATAAAGGTTTCACAAATTCCAAACATGGATTAAAATATTCTGCTATTGGAGCACAATAATATAGTCCAGGTTTGAAGAGTCTAGGTGTTGCAGTTTTGGAGCTGGAGTGACCAATATCCAAAAAATGTCCAAAATCAGCCTTTATTGAAGTTTCACAAATCAGAAAAAGGTTTCAGAAATCACAAACATGGTTTTAAATATTCTGCTATTAATT
>NW_015122065.1:0-931 GCF_001443285.1 Poecilia latipinna
AAATCTCTCACCAGTCACTGCAGCAATGCGGACTCCACTGCTTCTGATGCTCTCAAACACAGAGAAGAGAGTGAATGTGTATCTGGTTCCAGCAGTGAGAGATGAGACTGTGTAGTTCACTGGTCCATCTCCATCTGGTGCAGTGATGTTTATCTCTGTGCCGTTAAACTGCAGAATAAAGCTGCTGCTGCTGTTGTTGATCTTCTTCCACTGCAGAGTGATGCTGCTCTCATCTTGTGTCAATACTCTGAAGGGTTGAGGTTCTAACACACACAGACACAATATATATTACAATATAAAGCCTTAGTTTTACCAAACATAAAACATGTTTCACATTGGCTTTGGTTAAGAAAATAACTACAATTTATAAAAATGAATGAATTGCGATTTGTGTGTGTAAAAAGATATTAAAATTACCTAGTTATAAAAGGAAAACAGAAAGGTCTGAATACTTTGTAAATTATTACATTACCTGTACAATATGCTGTCCAACATACAGATGGCTCTTGAAGTTTGTAGACGTAGTATCCATAACAACGTTTGATCTGGATGGTGTGTGAGGGAAAAAGGCAGCAGGAACCCGACCAAGAGTTACACACACTGCGAGTTACGATTTCATTAAGCTGGACTGGATGAGTCCCATTTATCCACAAAGGAGCATGAGTTCCACATCTTCTTTCTGCTACACATTTCTCTGGAATCTGAGCGTTGGTCTGACCCAAGTAAAAGCGATACCATCCACTCCCGTAAATGTACCGGTCACAGTGCCACGTATTCTCTGTGTTCTCTGTTGAACGCCAGGAATCGTTCAGTACATTGTAATTCACACAGGCGTCAAGGCATTCAGCAACTCCATTGGTGGTGATGCACACTGTGCCATCAGGACAACACCGACAGCCGGTACACGGACCTTCACATAAGACACATGGGA
>NW_015122066.1:0-931 GCF_001443285.1 Poecilia latipinna
TCATCCATAGCCGCGTTAACTCAGTGAAACTTAGAAATGTAGGTAATGATTTTGTGCTATGATCCACAGCAAAGTGATCTGTATTCGCCAAGCTACGCAGATTCGTTGCCATAGCAACTGACAACAATGCCACTTCATGTTTTAGGATTTAATACCAAAAAAACATTAAAGAGTTTTGCACACAGAACAGAACATTCAGTCTGTTGTTGTAGTATGTTTTAGGCTTAATGTTTTATTTATAAATAATTGCTGTGGTAGATTAGCTACCGCTTCTACTTTACTGAATTATTTAGACATACAAACTACCCCAAAAAATGAACATTTCATTAAAAAAAAAAAATCTCATTGCTGTCTTACCTTTATCTATCAATGAAATCCATGCACCACTAATTCTGCACAAAAATATCCGTTCATCCAATGCCAAGTCTATCCTCAGCATGTCTTTTCTACTCCGTTTGAGAATCGTCAAACTCTCGAAGCAAAACCTTCAGCTCCGGTGTTGGTCTTCCTTTAGTTATTATCTCCTGCTTCAACTGAAAATCCACTTTAGAAAACTGTTTAAGTGTAGAAACGCAGTCTTTCATGTTGACGTCGGAAGAGAGGAGAAAACAAATATATCGCTGTACTTTACTTATTTACTGTATGGCTAGCTCACTGTGTCTTACTCTGCAGTTGTGCAGTCACAATATCTGGGATCATGAGCGCCCCCTGCCATGAGGCAAGAGAACTGCCTGCCTCCCCTGGAGTCTGTTTTCTGCCGGTTCTGATCGCTCCTCCGCACACAAAACACGATACACACACAGTTGGTGACAACAAAACACTGTGCATTATATACATAAGCGAAATTATGGAAAATCAGTCCATATATTAAATGTTTTTTAGCCATTTTATTGCCGGCGTACAGACAGGACAAACTTGCTCACATAGAATG
>NW_015122067.1:0-930 GCF_001443285.1 Poecilia latipinna
TTATCGTGACAGGCCTAGTTACAGGTAATAAAGAAAAATGAACAGACTGAAAAATATAACCCAAAAAGAAAATAGAGATATCTATGCATATCTATGCATTACCAGGACAGGATATATTTACGTTTTTTGCACTCGCAGACACTCAAAATACGCAAAAAAAATGTATATATATTTAAGGGCTAAAACAGTGACTTTGCATGACATGCAACCTTTAAAATAAGATTATGCAACAAAAATGTCACATGCCAAGTTACAATGTCAATATTTGATTCTCAAATTTCAGACAGACACAACATCAACCTCATGGTTTCAAAACTTGTAGAAACACCTGGCCATGTGTGGCTCTGGAAACTATTGGGGATGCATAGATATGAAAGTTTGGATATCGATATCCAATATTAATATTGCTATTATAGTCAATAACCGATATATTTATTTTACTGCCCTTTCAACACTTTATAATAAAACACACTGCAGACTTTACCACTGCTTCAGTTAAACTACCTATGTTCCCTTGCTATATCACTATCAGTGTCACATGACCAAACAAATATCACATGACAGTGTTGTGGTCAAGACCACCTAACCCGAGACCAAGACTAGACCAAGACCAGAGCGCATCGAGACCGAGACAAGACCAAGACTTTTTAGGGTCCAAGACCAAGTCGAGACCAAGACCGAGGGAAGTCGAGACTGAGTCAAGACCAAGACCAGCGCCCCGCGCTACATGACATGATAAAATGGTGAAATATGATCAAAATTGCTTCTCAAATTGATCTGAAATATCCATATTCCCATAAAAACACCTAGATATTAAATATTTAATAAATTTTACCAATATTAAAAGCAGAACAAACTTTGTTCTGCTTTGCTTCCATCTTTGTGCTACAATCCGCGGTGGTCTCGTGCCATCCCTAAAAAGATAACGCC
>NW_015122068.1:0-930 GCF_001443285.1 Poecilia latipinna
CTGCATACCCACTTTTTGCGCCACTGCCAGTATTTCACCATGTTTGAAGTTCTGCTTCCTTTCCCTCTGCTTTCATCAAATCATAAAACTCACAGCTACTTTTTCTGAAGTGGATTCAGAACAATATCAGAGCTTTTTAATCCTAAGTATATCATAAAACTCAGGTGTGACACATCTACGTTCAAAATGCTGCAGTTAAATGTACTGGAAGAGAAACAAAAATACAACTCTCTGCTGCCCTCTGCTGGATTTATAGACTTATTACAGAAATATCAGATTTCTTGCCTTAAATTTGATCACACAACATACATCCAGTGCCTGTAACGTTCATCAGTGTGACTATATCAGGGTGAATGGTGCATTAAAAAGAAAAAATAACTTCAAATGTTTTTGGAAAAATGCATTGAACTTTTCCTGAAGGTTTGACATCCAGAAGCTGATTTAACAAATGTTTCCCAAACCTACATGTTGCTCAGTGAACAATAGGAAGTCCTTAAATCAGTATATAAATAAACACACGCACACTAACAGAGCATCAGCTGCTGTAAATAACTGCTTGGAGAGAGCAGGGTGTGTCTGCTGCCTCCACCACAAAGCCATGCTGGTCAGAGAAAGCAAAAAAAATAAAAAAGAAAGCCTCGCTGCCATTTTTAGCCCCACCTCATCTGCACATATGTGTACTACAGTACCCAGCGTATGCCAGCTGCATCGTGTTCCTGTGTGCAAAGTGTACGGGTTGGAAATGTAGGACCAGTCGCCATGGAGTGTGTCTGTTATGTTCAGCTGCTTCTATTTGCCTTGCGGTTTCCCACATGACCGCAGGAGCCGTGGCTTTTTATTACACGGTGGACCCCATCCCAGCATGCAGTGCCAGAAAGCACCATTCTTGTTTTAAGTCCCTTTTTTCTTCTTCTTTTTGACTCCTGTCGG
>NW_015122069.1:0-929 GCF_001443285.1 Poecilia latipinna
GCCTGAACTGGAGAAAAGCATCATGTTAGCTGCTTTAGTGGAGGATCTGAAGAAGACTGGACTCCAAGCTGCTCCAGCTGATCACTGCTATGCTGGACCTGAAGATGTGGCCTGTGATGTCTGCACTGGGAGGAAGATGAAAGCTGTTAAGTCCTGTTTGGTTTGTTTGGTTTCTTATTGTGACAATCCCCTCAAGCCTCACTATGACGTCCCTGGATTAAAGAAACACAAGCTGGTGAATCCCTCCAAGAACCTCCAAGACAACATCTGCTCTCGTCATGATGAGGTGATGAAGATCTTCTGTCGTACTGATCAGCAGTGTATCTGTTATCTCTGCACTATGGATGAACATAAAGGCCATGAAACAGTCCCAGCTGCAGCAGAAAGAGATGAGAAAAAGAAGGAGCTCCAGCTGAGTCGACAACAAATCCATCAGAGAATCCTGGACCAAGAGAAAGATGTGAAGCTGATTCCACAGGAGGTGGAGGCCATCAATGTCTCTGCTGATAAAGCAGTGGAGGACAGTGACATAATCTTCATTACGTTGATCCGTCTCCTCCAGGAAAGAAGCTCTGAGGTGAAGCAGCAGATCAGATCCCAGCAGGAAACTGAAGTGAGTCGAGTCAAAGATGTTCAGGAGAAGCTGGAGCAGGAGATCACTGAGCTGAAGAGGAAAGACGCTGAGCTGGAGCAGCTCTCACACACAGAGGATCACAACCAGTTTCTCCTCAACTACCCCTCACTGCCAGCACTCAGGGAGTCGACACACTCATCCAGCATCAACATCCGTCCTCTGGGACACTTTGAGGACGTGACAGCAGCTGTGTCAGAGCTCAGAGACAAACTACAGGACGTCCTGAGAGACGCATGGACAAACATCTTACTGAGAGTCACTGAAGAACCAAAGACAAGAGCAGAGCTCTTAAAAT
>NW_015122070.1:0-929 GCF_001443285.1 Poecilia latipinna
CTGGATTACCTCAACACTCTTGGAATCAACGCGGTCTGATCCCTGCAGTGGTATTAACTTTCTGCTATCTAGTTGGAGTTCCTGGAAACATTGCTGTGATTATATTCAAGCCTAACTGGGAGCATCTGTCCAGAACGACCCAGAGTTTAATGATGAATCTGACCATTTCTGATCTAATGTGTCTGCTTACCCTTCCACTGTGGATTTACAACGTACTCCTTGGATGGACATTCGGCCTTGTAGCCTGCAAAGTTCTATCATACTTTGTGTACTTTACAGTTTATGTTAGCCAAATGACTGTGACTGCGTTGAGCATCCAGCGCTACATTGTTGTTGTGCGTGAATGGAAGTGCGATATACAAAAAGGTGTGCTGGTGTTTCTGCTTTGGCTGTCAGCTTTTACTTTGTGCATCTATGTTTTGGTGACTGAAGAACTAACGAAAGAAGGACAATGGATCCGCTGCATACCCCGATATTCTTCTGAGGCACAGTGGCTTGCTGTGCTGTGCACAGAGATCTTGTTTGGACTTGCTTCATCTTCACTTGTCACATTATCATACATATCTCTCAACAAAAAGGTTAGGAGTTCAGCCTTTTTTAACAATCCACAGACAAGCAGGCTGCTTATTAGCATTATTTTAAGCAATTTTATTATGTTTTTTCCACTTCATGTGGTCAATATGCTGGCTGTGTTAGGGATAATTCTTAAAAACAAGGAGCTCCTGAAGTTTTGTGTAGACAGTTGGAGTGTAGTCAAGTCATTTACAATGGCCAGTAGTACCGTAAATCCACTCTTGTATGCTTTTATTTCTACTAAATTCTGTCCTTGTTGCACAAAGAACTCACCCAATACGGATGAGGGCACCTGACATTGCTACAATTGCAGAACTTTGATGACGATAGTGACAAATGTCACTTTTTCCAAAAAA
>NW_015122071.1:0-929 GCF_001443285.1 Poecilia latipinna
CAGCCTTGTAGTTGTGCAGGAATGAGACGTCTGCAGCTCTCAGCTCCTCCTCTGTGGCTCTGACTGTGTCTGAAAGAGCTGCTATCTCTCTGCTCAGAGCCTCCATCTTCTCCTTCATCATCCCTCTCTTCTGCTCCTCTTCCTCCCTCAGTGCAACCAGCCTGGCCTCCTCTTCCTCTGCTAGAAACTGATGAAGCTGCTTAAACTGCTCCCTAATCTGCCTCTCTGTGTGTCGGGCCTGGACCTCCAGGTGTTCTGCTGTCTGATCAAACTCCTCCTGAACTTTCTTCCTGAGCTCCAGCTTCTCCTTTAAAGGCTCCAGAGTTTCCTGAAGTTTCTTCCTGTGTTGCCGAGCAGCTTCATCGATGGGTCTGAATCTGTGCTCGGTGTGTTTTTCTGAATCTCTGCAGACGACACACACTGGCTGCTGATGGTCCAGACAGAAGAGTTTGAGTTTCTCAGAGTGCAGAGAGCAGAGACCCTCTGAAGCTTTTTGGTTTCTCTGCTGTAGGAAAGACTCACACAGATTCTTCAGAGCCAGATTACAGGGAGGAGCAACTGATGCTGATCTTTTCCTACAAACTGGACATGAGCGACCAGTTCTTGTTCTCCAGTATTTCTGCAGACACTCCTTACAGAAGCTGTGGCTACATGACAGAACAACCGGATCCGTAAAGACGTCCTGACAGACCGGACAGCAGAGATCCTCCTCTAACCTGGAAGCCATTTTGTCTCTGAATGAAACTGAAAACACAGAAGGTCCAGTCAGTCTCGGCTCCATCCCTCCTCTACTAACTTCCCTCAAAGTGACTCTGAGTTTTGGTCCAACTCACCTTCAGTGTGAGCAGCTTGAAGCAGCAGAGCTGGAGGTTTCCACTTTTCTCTCCTGCAGCTGGACTCACTCAGAGGAAGCTGCTAGTTTGGTCTGA
>NW_015122072.1:0-929 GCF_001443285.1 Poecilia latipinna
ATAGTGCTGCATTAGACATTATTAGAAAGACACAACAAAACATTATGTTTATGTTATTGTAGAAAACACCACACATTTCTTGATTTAAACTAAATGTTTAACAGGTTGAGTAAAACAAAAACAAATGTACACACCTATTATAAAGATGCCTAGTTGCTTGCCAGGAAAAGTTCAGGAGTGTCTGGACGCAGTTGTTGGAGAGAAAACAAAATAACTATACAAGGAGAAAAAAATATAAACACCAAAACATGCAAGTCTTCCAATAATTAAATCAATAATTTCTTTTTTTAACAATTAAATTAAATAATTTGTTCTGACAACAAATTTAGAACAGTACTATTTATATAGTTTTTAAGCTAAGCTACAATAACCGATAAGTTTGCAAGCAGGGATTTTTTGCAAAAGTCACTTATTTACTCTCAGTGATGTTTATTCCTATTTCAGAAACAGGAAAATCAACTACCTGTATGAACAATCCACTGACTAACAATTTAGGAGGCAAAAAGCTTCTGACCCACTGTAACAGTTTATCAACCTAACCTAATCTCAACATGCCTGATTAGAGCACCGAACATGCAACAAATTTAACGCTAACACGAGCCGTCCCCACCCCAGTCTTAAGGTCGTCCCCTCGAACGGTTTCCCTCCGCCCCCATTACGTTCGTTCGTCCGTCCCCTGGTCTAACGGCTGCTCCCGCTCCCCCCGGCCCCCAGTTTACGTTCGTTCGTCGTTCGACCGCACTCCCCTCACCCACTCCCCACCACCACCTCTAACTACCCCCCACTCCAGGCGGCATTTCCCATATTCTAAAACCCCCAACTTGACATGGAAAGTATATTTACCGAAGTTTAATGGCCACCTGCTTTTATGTTAACAACCGGGACATCAAATCATGTTTAGCAAATAAGACAACTGCAGCTTGACATTT
>NW_015122073.1:0-928 GCF_001443285.1 Poecilia latipinna
TGTTTTCCTCATTGCTGCATCTGTTTCTTCTACATGACAGATGGTTTGATTTCTCGAGGAAAAATGTCCCAGGAGTCAAACCCAGGAACATGGTTCTTCCAGTCCGGCTGAAGAGGAGGATTGTTTAAAGCCATCAAGCAGCTCAGCCAGTAGCATTCAGAGGTCAGAGGTCTCAGATCCTCCTTCACTTCCTCTGGAAATTCATCTAAACATTCTGGGAAACCAGTCTGAGGAGGAAATGTTCAATGTTACACACTGATTGATCTATTAGAGCTATAAATGTATCTGTTCTGTTTGGTTTCCAAACTGGATCATCTGTAAACTTACCTTCAGAAGTTCTTCTTTGTTGGTGTGGAACAGCGCCATCTGCAGGTTCTGAACTGTTAGCTGTCTGTACTCTTTAACCTGGAACACAGGAAGCTGCTGCTCACACACTTCCTCATGCTGCTTTAGTGATTCTGTGCAGAAAGCTGTTCTACAGTCCAGTTACCTTCTGAGGAGTCGGTCCACTGCTGGACTCTGACTGCTGGAACATTTCTTCTATCTGCTGCCTCCTTCTCTTCATTTCATCTGATGCATTTCCAAATGTTTTCTACAAACATCAGTTCAATATCAAATGAGACCCACAGTGACATTAAACCCAGCAGGTGAACGTCCTGAGATCAGATCTACCTGAATCAGATCTTTGGCCTCCTTTGGGTTCCTCTTCCTGGACTTCAGCTGATCTTTGACCTTTGGCCACTGCAGCAGCTTCAGGTTGTCGTACATCTCAGTCAGTCTGGTTTTACTGACAGGGTTGTTCATGCTCTCAGTGTCTCCTGTTTTCAGTGAAGCTGCTACCTGAGCTGCCAGCCTGTCAGACAGTTAGTTTGGTTATTTATGCAGCAGGTCAGTAAATATGAAGTTTCATCTTTCTGTACCTGTCTTT
>NW_015122074.1:0-928 GCF_001443285.1 Poecilia latipinna
ATCTTGGCAGCTGAAACCTTTAGACGTCCTTGGTCAGAGTCTCTGTCCTGGCAGGGCAAAGTTCTCTTTCGGAAAGGCAGCAAAGCCAATCTGTCCAATTTCTTTTAAACGAACAGAATCTTCATCACCTAGTGACCTTTGTCTTTTCCCCAAGTCTGCTGCGGTTGAATAGGGATCGTAGGGTGGAGGCAGAGGAGACGGTCGAATTCCGGGGCCAGGGCTGGGGCTGACGGATCTTGTCCTTCTTTGCGGCGAGAAGTCTCAACTTTTCCCTTGGTCCCGGGGTGTGGTCCTCCGCTGATCTTTCGCCTGCGTCCTCTTGTTGACTCTTCTTCAGCGCCGCGGACTAAGAACAGTTTCCTCCCCGGCTCGCTGGCTTTTAAATTCTCTTGACCCACAGTTGTGTTTGGGAGAGGTCTCATGACTCATACTTTCCGAGTATCTCATCGGAAAGTATCTACCCAAACCTTGTTCCACCCTAAATTGGTAATACACAAACTTCCCNCNTTNGCGTCTCTCTCTTCTGTTGGCCATCTGGTAGTTATTACCTTTTTTGGCAATTTGTTCTGAGGCGCCCAGCCAGCTCAGCTTTTCCTGTATTCAACTATACAGTCTTCTTATAATTTACCATGTAACACACTTAACTCAAAACACAATCAATTTGTTTTACCATTATCTGAAATCGTGTATAACGACTAAGTTATTACTTTTACCACAGATCATGAATACAGATTATATATTGCAGTCATACATTATAGACATTGTGATTACAATACATCAATCATTTCAACTATTACACAACTATGTCTTTTGTATTTCATTTCTTTAATCATTCCTAAATCAATACAAGATTACTGTTACTCCCCAGGCCTTTACCCTGCTTTCTGCGTGTACCTAGAGAGATCTCACAAGTCCATGCCAGTTTTCT
>NW_015122075.1:0-928 GCF_001443285.1 Poecilia latipinna
TCATCACACAGAAATCACAAAATACAAAGTCCAGACCAGATGATGTTTTTAACAAAGAGGTTTTATTAAACCCAAATCTGGACACAAAGTGGTTCTGGCAGTCTGGGTAAAATAACATAGAGAATGAAGAAATAAGCAGCAGTTGGCCGTCGGATTCAGGGCTGTGGGGCTCACACTGATTCTGATGTTCATAATAGTTATCTCTTCTTTAACTTCAATTATCATTATTTCTACTGCTATACTTAAATTATAATTAAAAACAGCTTATTGACCACAAAAGGAAATAAAATCTTGTAACTCATTTTAATTCAAATTCTTCAAAGGGTTATTGTAAATATTAATGACTGTTTAGCTTAAAGATCTCTTGTGGTCTGTATAACAGTGAATTTCTAGAAGGTTCTGACTTTGTATTATTTATATTCTAGATAAATTCCTCTACTTGTTTCTCTGAAAATAGATGATTATTTTAACATGTTGCTCATCCTCTTCCTGTTACTGAAATATTTCCATTTATTCTAGAATCTACATTTGCTCTCAGCCAAATCTCTTCAATGCCAATAATATCTGTTAATGTCATTTATCTGAACAGTCTAACTTCCTGTCCATCAGCCAATCAGCTCCTTGTATTTTCTCAGTAGACCAATCAGTGGAAGCCCCGCCCAGCCCATGATGCTCCTGGTTTGTGAACTCTGATAGGAAACAGTTTAAACAGATTTTCTCTCTCCAACCTCTTGGTTCCACATGGAGCTATATTTGGCCCCCTGCTGCTTTGACTACCATGTCGTTGTGGTTCCAGTAGATGGGTTGGTTTCCCAGGTTCATTCAGCACCATGTGAAAAATGGTGCTATTCTGTAATAGGCTGTTCTTTGCAAAGTTACAGTCAAAATTAACAGAAATAACTTGAGTTGTTTAGCTTGTCATAAGAGA
>NW_015122076.1:0-927 GCF_001443285.1 Poecilia latipinna
TTAATAACTTTTTCCAAGAAAAAAACAAAACAGGCATTGTGCAAATTGTATTGCTATCGGTAGTACTATCTTTAACAGACTGAAAACATATGAAGGCTCTGAAGAGGCTAAATAATGCAAAGAGCCAAAATAAAACCTCTCAACATTGCCAAAAAAAATTCAAGTATAAAACTTAACATTCAAAGGCAAATACAGGTTCCTTACAATAAACAATCCAGAGTTACTGAATGAAAACTTCCTGTTAGCATGGCGGCTAGCTGATTACTGCTAGTTCTGAGTGGCTGTTAATGACTGAGCGGAGTAATTATGCAGAACAGGGAGGAGATCGATTATTTTTTTAGAGATTATCTGTCTTATATTAGGACAGCGAAAGTTTTAATACGTAGGTAAAATGTATTTTTTTAAGTTAGATGCTGCAGCTTTAAGCAGAGGTTCGGTGTGAGAGTCACTACCAGGTGGAGCAGAAGCGAAGCTCCGTCTGTGAAATATTACTACCTGTAGCAGCGGTTCAACAGCGAGAGCAGAACCAGCGTCTTACATCGCAGCTCGAAGACTTAAATAATTTTGTGGGTTATTTGTTTAGCTTTCTTACCGTCATGCTAATCCGGGTGAGTGTTTGTAGCTGTGCGCTGCTTTACCTGCTATATGTCTTTTTACTGCAGTGAGCCTCGATGTAGCCAAACTCCTCAAGTATGGTATTGTTTTTATGTCGTATTAGCTTCGTTGTGTTGATGCATTTTGACGTGCTTCACGCAAACTTCCCCATTCACTCAGTGCGTTATAGTTCCACATCGCTTAGGATTTGTTGGCGTTTGCGCAGAGTGAAGGAAAGAGGAGACCAGCTGCACAAGCAGGCTGCGAAATGAGAAGCAGGTGATCGGGATCGGTAAAAGAGACAATGATCGCCGATCACGATCATCACAGATT
>NW_015122077.1:0-927 GCF_001443285.1 Poecilia latipinna
GTCTTTATCACCCTGCTTTGCACAAATAACAGCATCAAAGTGATTATTACAGTTCTGAAGACACAGACTCTCATGAGTCAAGTTACTGTTATTTGAACTGTATTTAGTCCACTGTGTGCCATTAAATACACATATATCTAATCCCAACATATTGGCAGCAAATTTAAACTCAATTTCGGTAGCACAGTGACCCAAGTACTTCATCTGTGACTTGTTAACATATTCCATCACAGAAGTATAATCTCTTTCCAACAACTCTTCACATTCTCCTATATTCTTGGCCATATATGAAACAACAGCAAGTCTAATTTTACGGTGATTATTCTGTGAACCGCTAAGTACATGAGCTACAGCTCTGAAAAAACTGTTATTGTCATGTATAATAATTTCTATTTTACATACACTTCCTAAAGGCCCATGCAATGTTGAATATTGGAAATTGTATTCTTCAAAGTCTATTTTTAAGTTGTTGCACAAAGTTTTAGCAGTAACTCTAGACAGCGGAGTAAATAGAAACGCATTTTGATTATCTACACACTCATCTTGCACAGAATTTTCAATTTTTACCATTTCTACACGCGCAACTTTTTGGTCAATAGTTTTTTGTCGAGTTTTACGTTTCCCAGAAACATCTTCATTTGTGCAATAACCATAACATGTTTGTGACTTGGGCTGCTTTACACAAACAACTGTCTCATAATGATTGCCATCAATATTTTGCAAATAGAGGCCATGATTGGAAAAAGTGTTTGCAGAAATATATTTAAGCCATTTATCATTGCAATAAGTAAAAATATTAACACCAAAAAAGTCAGCTGCTGCTTGAATCTCTACTTCAGTTGCCCAACTGCCAACATATTGCATCCTTGAAATCCTAATGTATTCTGACATGGAAGAATACTCATTTCTGAGAATACTTGTATACAT
>NW_015122078.1:0-927 GCF_001443285.1 Poecilia latipinna
TGTAGCGCTTTCTGGTGTCTAAGGCTAGATCTAGCGCTCTGGGTTCTATCTATTTAAGGTTACACCCCAAGAAACTGGTTTCACTACATTTCCCATGAACCACTGTTATAAAGCATTCAACTTAGTTAACTCCAGATGTCTGACCCATGAATAAGGAGACTTTATAAAGGCAAAGCATTTATTTACCAAACTTCAGAATGCAAATTAAAGTAGACCACATGTGAAAACATACTGAATATGGTCACCAGCAGACCTTATGTCTGCCTGAATGAATAGAACCTAAAGGAGCGGTATCCTTGTGGTTTTTCTTTAACCTCCTACTAACCAGGAAAATACAAATAAAAATACAACAGGCTTTGACAAATACCTGGTTCCGAAATAGGGACTTTCACTGTCTTTTAAACGCTTATAGAATTATCCTCTGACTTATTCTGAACAGTCCCGAACACATAAGAGTCCTTTAGTCTGAACAAAATACATTTAAAATAAATGACAGTTTTTTAATTAGTGGGCCCACCATAAAATAAAACAAATACAAGCCGGCATTATAGTCAGTCAAACCCCCGTTGCAGGCCTGATTCTGACGACACTCACCACTGGTCCTCGATCCACAGTGGCTGGTTTTTATAAGGTCCTGGTGACCGTCTCTCCAGGTAACAGTCAGCTAATCCACGCCTTTCTCGGTAAAGGCGGGGGAAAACTCATCCCAGTCCAAAAAGCGGGTCCAGCGCAGGCGTAGCTAGCCTCTTCCTCTCCACCGGCTCCTGTGCAGACTTCCAGCATCCAGCTCACCAAACGCTTCTCCCTTGATCCTTCAGTAGTTTTTTGGCGTTAGTCCATATTTACGTTGTTGCACTTTTTAGACGTTTTGTCCCCAAAACGAGTTACCAAAGTTCCAGCACTGGAGTCTCCCTGTCGTCTCTCTCT
>NW_015122079.1:0-926 GCF_001443285.1 Poecilia latipinna
ACAGATCTAGCCCCGCCTCCCACTCCTTACATCTCACACATGCGCAGTATGCTACTTACAACTTAACAATCTCCCTTCTTTCTTTAAAGAACACGTAACAGGCTAAAGAAATTTTAGCATTCTAACTTTAATTATTTTAACTCCATTTACTTGAACTTAACTTATGTAAGGAACAGTAGTCTTTTGTTTGTTTTAATCTTTAAATTGCCATTTCCCTTCACTTAGGGCTCTCAGCAGTCCAAGGGCAGACGCCCCCACTTTTGTTAAGCAGTTAGCAAGTTGGTCTTTGGTAGGTGTCCATATGATTTCCTGAATTGTCCCAGAACCCATAAGTTCTTTGATGCTGCTGATCTCAAGCCGGAGTCTCTTTTCAGTTACACATTTTGTGGATTTGACAGCATCAAGGAGGGAATGGTTGTCCGTTACACAGGTAATGGGTAGGATGTTGCGCGTGCCATCACCAACCATGAGCTCTGAATAGAGTGTAGTAAGAAAGACAGCACTATCAATCCCATCTGCTAGTGCTAAAGTCTCTCCAGCTAACGTGCTACGTACCACTCTCCTAATCCGTCTGGATTGCCAGCATATGGGTGAAAATTTTCCATCTTCTCCCATCAGCATGACAAAATGTCCTCCTTGTGTCCCTCCATCTGAGAGGTTTCCCATTGAGGAATCGCTGAACACCACTAGCTTGTGGTATTTGCTGTCTCCTAAGCACTGGAATCTAAGGGTAACTTCCTCAGATTTAAGTTTTCTGATCAGTTTGTTTGCAGAGTGTAATGTTTGAATTGCAGCATGTTTTGTGTTTGACGCCAAGATGGATTTGTCACACATGATGTCAGGTCTGCTCTGTCTTGCTACCCACAGAATCTGTCCAATCTTGGATTTTAACATGTCCATTTCTGTGTCTGTTAATGGAGCCTCCC
>NW_015122080.1:0-926 GCF_001443285.1 Poecilia latipinna
GATTGTAGCCGGGGCATATTGTTTCCCCTGAATGTGTGCTGCTGCGCCCTCTTCCTCTTGCCCATATATGGAAGATGCTGTGACAGAGCGCAGCTGGCTTGTTAGGGAGACAGGTGATCAGCATTTGCATTTAAAAGCAGGTAGATCGCTGAGATGATCAGATGCAGGCTGAGAACTTGTGCACAGGTATGTTTAACATCAATCGTGGAGTGAGTTTAGAATTTGTCTGATTCTGCCACTGATTGTTGTAGGAAACGCACTTTAGAGAGTGACGTCAAGAGCAACATTTACTGGTTTCACTTTAGAGAAGGTAAGGGCCGTTTCTTATGATTTATCTGGCTGGTTAATGTTCTTGTCTCACTTGATTTCTTTTGTGTGTAGGTTGGCCTGCTACTGTTTCAGTTTTTGATTTGTTTTGATTCCAATTTTTTGTTTCAGTTTATTTTTAGATGGTTATTGTTGATTAAAAAGAATTTTTCTTTTTTGGGGTTTTGTTTAGGGAAAGGGAGTTTCTGCTGCAGCCCTCTGGCTAGTTTTAAACTGGACCTATGCTGTCCCTGGGTCCTAGGCTGTTTTATTTAGATTGAGGAGACTAGTGGAAGGGGAGTTTCTTTTCCTTTGTATTCACTAGGAATTTTTGTGTGAGTGTGCTTTTGTTGGGGAGCACTTCGGTGTATTTGGTTATACTTTTGTTTTCTTATTATTCCTCCCCCAAACAGTCAAATTTTTATCTAGTTTTTAATTTTTCAGCTTTAAGGATCCCAGGGCCAGCATAGACTCCCACTTTTAGTGTGGTCATTTGGTATAATAAAATAAATTGACTATTATTGCACATGAAACATTTGTGAATTCAATAAACTGTTTGTAATCTGCAGCAGTGCCTCTGTCCATTTTTACAAACTTATCTGAGTGATCTGGTAAAAAGA
>NW_015122081.1:0-926 GCF_001443285.1 Poecilia latipinna
GGTGTTGAAAGCCAAGTAAAATAGATGGGTTTTAAGACGAGCTTTAAAAGTGGACAGAGAAGGGGCCTCTCTGACCTGCAAAGGTAAGTCATTCCATAATTTGGGGCCCATAACAGAGAAAGCCCTGTCCCCTCTGAGCTTCCTTTTTGTTCTCGGTTCCTCCAAGAGCAGCTGATTTGCTGACCTGAGAGACCGATGGGGTACGTAAGGATGAAGAAGCTCAGTGAGGTAAGCTGGGGCAAGATTATGCAATGATTTAAAAACAAACATAAGAATTTTAAAATGAATCCTAAAATATACAGGCAGCCAGTGAAGTGAGGCCAGGACAGGGGTCACATGTTCCCTCTTTCGAGTTCCTGTCAAAAGTCGTGCAGCAGCATTCTGAACCAGCTGCAGACGTGAGAGCAGCGACTGACTGACTCCCAGATAAAGTGAGTTACAGTAATCCAATCGAGTCAAAATAAAAGCGTGGATCACCGTTTCAAAATGCTGCCTGGAAAGAAAAGATTTCACTGACGCCAATCGCCTTAAATGATAAAAGCTGGACTTAACCACGGCTCTAATTTGGCTGTCCAATTTAAAATCACTGTCCACCTTAAAACCAAGATCTGTAATAACAGGTTTAAAATATTCCTCCAAGGGTCCCAGGTCCACAGAGGAGGACTCACAGGAGCCACTGGGTCCAAACACCATCACCTCTGTTTTGTTTTCATTAAAGTTTAAAAAGTTCAAGGCCAACCAAGCTTTAATATCTCCTAGACATGCCAGGAGATGTTTGATTGAATGTACATCCTGCTGCTTTATGGGCAAATAAATCTGACAATCATCAGCGTAACAATGAAAAGAAATCCCATGTTTCCTAAGGATAGAACCCAGAGGCAGTATATAAAGAGAGAAAAGCAGTGGGCCAAGAATTGAGCCCGGCG
>NW_015122083.1:0-926 GCF_001443285.1 Poecilia latipinna
AGTTTATCTTGAGGAAATAAATCACGACGCAGAAGTTAATTAGACTGTAACATGCACAGTCTGCTGCGCATGTTACAACCACTGCGGACGCGAAGAATTAGAAATCGCTGGAAGTAACTCATCCATTTAACAAATGGAGCCTTCTGGGTGCATGTTACCCAGGAGAACGGCGCTCTGGAGGAGCTGCAGACGTAACATCTGTCCGTTTCGGAGAAGCGAAACCACGGAAAATAAATAAATAATCCGGACGCACAGGGTAAAACACTCACAGACAGAGTTCAGTTGATTTGTTTGGATCAGACAGATCCAACTGACTGATGAATTAGCGCAGATTTTTCTGCAGATGGAGACCAGAAGGAAGTGCATTCAGACCCCAGTGGGTGAAGTGATGCTAATTTAAGTGAAGTCACTTAATTTAATTTATTAAAAGTTATTGGGGCCTCAGTCAGTGGTTTTTGTCACTATGAGTAAATGTAGATACATTTATCTGCTTAATCTGTGATGGGATCTGGATTCACGGTGAATATTAACTAAACCGCATAAAATGCGGCTAAATAGCCGATGTTAATATGATTATAATTTCACGGATAAAATAGTACAGGGCCGATTTTTTTTTATGTTGTCGGTCAAGATAACGGATAACAAAAAAAAGACTAGCGCCACCTGCCGCCCTGACACCAACTCACACATCTTCATTCAGTCTTACTTGTAAATCGATTTTTCTTTTCTTGGACGTTTTGATGTTAGCTTGTCGAAGTCTCAGTTTTATTCACTGGTAAAATCAATAAGCAGCTTGAGGTGACTCTGCTGCTCTCTAGTGGCGAGAAGCCGTAATGTTGGCTGGTAACAATCGGAATGCATTGTGGGAGATGTAGTTTGTCATCAATTCGTGCTCAAAACCTATTTTAAGTCAATCATCAGCCTAT
>NW_015122084.1:0-925 GCF_001443285.1 Poecilia latipinna
TGCCTTCCTCTGTATTCTGTTGCTATAGCGATGAATCTGTGTGTGTGTCAGAGACTTTATCTAACTTTATGAGACACCCAGTCAGTTTTAATGAAAAAAGCAGTCCGAACGACTGCTTCCCGTTCAGGATCCGTAAGCCCGATCCAAAAACCGTTTGAAGCATATGAGAGGGCTATTTGTCGTCTCATTTAGTACCGCGATTCATATCTGTAGCTTATTCACAGTAATTGCAGTGATGAGAGAAAAATGGTGTGCGCTGAGCTCAGAAATTTTTCAGAAAAGTCTGAAAATGAATGGTGGAGTGCCTGAAGGTACCCTGTCACTTGATTTTGCTCTGAAGCACCTTGACAGAAAACCGTCAGCCCTAGAGAAATTTCGAAGACATTTTACCGGAGCAGGCATGCGTATCAATGTCATGACCGACTTTCATACCGATAGAGCAATTTTTGCACCCATGAGAGCGATTTCAAAATTATTTTGGGGTCAAAAATCCACTCTTTTTCTCACTCTAAAAAAGCGGCAGTTGGTGTCAGTTACACTCTGCGGTTCGGCAGTTGGAAATTTCGCTCGTTTTTCGCTTTTTACGTCGCCGTCGTAACTCCGATCCCCAATAAAAATAATAGCTCTCATCTCGTCACCGAGCCGCACGTTTTGATACCACTTTTGTGGGTGGGCACGCAGCGGTACGAGCCGCATTAACGGTGACGGAAGAATAATAAATAATAAAGAGACATTCTATTGGGTGTAGAACAATAGGTGCCTGCCATGCAATGCATGGAGGCAATGACTGACCTGCTTCGCAGGTCAGTCATTGCTCTCCTTATGCATTGCTAATGGCATGCCCCAATTATAATAATAATAAAGAGGCGTTCTATTGGGTGTAGAACAATAGGTGCCTGCCATGCAATGCATGGAGGCAGTGACT
>NW_015122085.1:0-925 GCF_001443285.1 Poecilia latipinna
CCTGTCTCAACAACAGGTTAAGCAGAGCAGTGAGTGTGGGAGCCGCATGTCCACAGACACCCAGGTTGGTTCTGAGAACCGAAACAAGAACGAGTCGGGCCTAAAGGGAGGTGCTCTTTTCTTGTCATTGTGGCTGCTGGTTCATGTGAGCAACAAGTTGAAGGACAAATTAGTTCATGATCAATAATTTAACATCATCTAGTTGAAATTGAAACTACAATGGATTTCTGATATTAAATGATATTTGACCCAATATCAAATGTTTGCTAACAAATAGTTTTGATGGCACCAAAGAATAGATCAGCTTTCTTTCAAGACTGATGCATGAAAACTCAATTATTCTCACTTTTGTTAATTGAATGTCTATTTTTGCAAATATAGATGCTGGTATTAACTCTATAAATTCTTCTGCATCAGCAGAGTAAATGGATCAATTTGTCTGTTGTTGAGCTTTTTCAGCTAATCTGTGATGATAACGTTTACTGACCTTGCCCAAATTAAACTCAGCGCTCCACGTCGGATTATTAGATACAATCATTTGGGTCTTACGATATATGGAACCATAGTACATCTTGGCATAGCTGTGAACAAAAGAGGAGCCATATAAAAGGTGTGCTCACCAGGTTCCATTAGATCTTTGTTTTTTACCTTTGCATCAACCCACCTGTCAGTTACTCCAACGACATCTCCGTATAGCGTCCAGGCTTGAACAATGGTCACTGCTAGAGTTCCCCTTGAGGCGTGCAGAGGGCAACAGTTAGAGGACAAATCAGGAGTAGATCCCTCACAGTGTGGCTCTTCGGGTGATTTCTTCAAAGCATTGTCCTTCAAATACTGCTCAATAGCAGCTTTCACTGCTGCCTTTAGGAGCTCATTCGGCATGAGATGATAGAGAGATCGAAGGGAGTACGAAACAACATCTGGA
>NW_015122086.1:0-925 GCF_001443285.1 Poecilia latipinna
CTGGACGATGTCATTTTTAAAGCCTCAGATCATCCTGAAGTGGTCAAATTGTTGACAGAATTCAGACACCATAGAAATCGGAATGTAATAATGTTGACTCAGAACGTATTTCACCAGGGAAAATACAGTCGTACTATACGTTTGAACAGTAATTATATAGTATTGTTTAAGAACCCGAGAGGCAAATTACAAGTAAATATTCTTGCACGCCAAGTCTCCCCGTCAGCAAAGCGTTTTTTCTTAGAAAGTTTTGAAGATGCAACCACAGAGGCTCATGGTTATTTAATCCTTGACCTTACACCCACCTGCCCAGAACACTTCAGGTTGAGAACGGGTTTACTACCTCAACAGTGGCCGGTTGTGTATGTGCCTAAAACAAAGTAAGTTATGTCGGCAAGAATAAAAAGGAATGTTCCATTACTACGTGCTTTGTACCACTCTACTCCTCAGAAGAGAAGAGATATCCTCAGTCACTGCTCACCTGACTTTCTAAAAACTTTGTGCGAGGTCGCGCTCAATATATTAAAAGGCAACATAAAATTGTCGCCTTCTCAGCATCGGAAACTGAATAAACAGAAGAAGCTCATCAGACTGCTGGCTGACAAATGTGCAGGTTTGAAACGTAAACAGTTAGCTCTCAAAAGTCAGAGAGGGGGTTTCATTCTCCCAATTTTAGCAGCTCTTGCACCCGTGATCGGAAACCTGGTGGGTGGGATTATCAATAGATAAAAATGTCTCAAAAGATGTATCTGATCTCACCGCATCAGTTCAAACATTTGAATCAACCTGAGACTTCTATCAGACAAACGGCTGAAGAGGATTTGGATTCAAAGATGAGAGCGATACTGGACGAACCAGGACTGACTTCGTATGAGAAAATTAAAAAATATGAGGCGCTGCTGCAAAGATATTTGACTCTAATCAA
>NW_015122087.1:0-925 GCF_001443285.1 Poecilia latipinna
GTCATATGATTAACAACCGGATGTTGTTACTGGCGCAAACCACGAAGAAGAAGACAACAGAAAGTAGTTGGAGGATCATGGTGCGCATGTTTTTTAAAGACTTACAGTGTTAACAAACATATTCGCATGTGATTTAATGGAAACACTACAATTGCTCAATTATGTGTGGGGTGACGGTTTCGGAATATTTAAAAAGTTTTGTGCTCATTTGTAATGGAAACGCAGCTATTGCTAGCTAGCTATCACAAATGCCTGATGAGGATCTATTATGCAAAATTGGTGGTGGTGGGGTGAGCGGGTTGCACATTTTGGATATTTGATCATTACTTCTGTAACAATTTCCTACATTAAGCACAAAATAATCCATAAACCTAATTTAGTAATCATTACCTTCAACCATTTCTTTTTCAATATTCAGGTTTTTGTCTGGGCTCCTGCTTGCAGTTCCCTCTACGAAAGTACTACTATGTTGACAAGTTAGTGACCTGGCCTCAAGCTCAGCTGTACTGCAGGGAGCATTACACCGACCTCGCCACGTTTGAGAGCATGGACGACATAAACAGACTGGAACCTGATATTTCCTATACTTGGGCCTGGATCGGACTCTGGGATGATCCGAATGTTTGGAAATCTGAAATGGGCAACGAGTCCAACTCCTGGAGATGGTCTGCAACTGGAGAAACCAGTAAAACTGGTTACCAGTCGTGGGCCACTGGTGATCCAGACTTCGGATATTCAGGGGAGATGTGCACGTTAATGGTTAATGGTGGGCAGTGGTATAATGGTAACTGTGATGTGGAACTCAAATTTATTTGTTACAATGGTGAGTAAAAATGTAGAGTTTATACATTTTGGTATAAAAAATGAAGTTAATTTAAATTTGACTAACTTTTGTGTTTATTACAACGGGGTATAGGGCATGCAA
>NW_015122088.1:0-925 GCF_001443285.1 Poecilia latipinna
TGAACGCAGGCGGACCCAGTAGATAGATGAAAAATGATGAATTTAATGGTATTAATCCAAGTATGGAACAATGGGGAACAGCACGGAGGAACAACTGACGGCACGAGGGAACAGGTAACAAATGACAAGGATCCGACGAGAGACAAAGACAACAGATGGGTTTAAATACACACGGGGTAATCAAGGGAATGAGACACACCTGGGAAATAATCAACAGGGAAGACGCAGAGACAGAGACACAAGGAGCAAACTGAAGACAAAAAACTAAAAATAAATGCACAGAAACACGGATCATGACAGTACCCCCTCCTCAAGGGGCGGCTACCAGACGCCCAAAAAAGTCCAACAAAAAACGACCCATCAGGGCGGGTGGAGGGGCGACGGAAGGGGGGCTAGAGTCCAGAAAACAAAAACTCAGTGCAAACACGAAACTCAACATAGAAAACCGTCCGGGGGCCGACCACGGCACAGGAGGTGGACCTCCCGTGGGAGGTCCGGTTGGCGGCGGCGTTGGCGCAGGAAGCGTAGTCCTGCAGGCAGGCGCGGCGGTCGCCGTCGCAGGAAGCACCGATGAGGAGGCGGGTCCGGCGGTCGTCGACGCCGGCGCAGGGAAGACCGACGAGGAGGCGCTGGAGGCTCTGGAAGGCCGGCTGGAGGCACGGGAGGAGCACTAGGAGTCTCGGGAGGAGCAGGCTCGGGAGGAGCACTAGGAGTCTCGGACGGAGCAGGCTCGGGAGCACTAGGAGTCTCGGACGGAGCAGGCTCGGATGGAGCAGGCTCTGGGGGCTGCTCACATGCAGCAGCGGACGCAGGAAACTCAGGGGGCTGCTCACATGAGGCAGCAGACGCAGGAAACTCTGGAACGGGCAGCTGCTCACATGCAGCTGACGGAGGAAACTCTGGAACAGGCGGCTGCTCACACGCA
>NW_015122089.1:0-925 GCF_001443285.1 Poecilia latipinna
TCAGAAAAAGCATTAATCAGCTAGCCAATCAGAAAAAAGTATTAATCAGCTAGCCAATCAGAGCGAACATTAATCAGCTAGCCAATCAGTGTAAGCAATAAGCTAGCAAACAAGTGCCAATATTAATCAGCTTGCCAATCAGAGGTAGAATTAATCAACTGGCCAATCAGAGCTAGCATTAATCTGCTAGCCAATCAGAGCCAGCATGAATCCGTTAGCCAATCTGAGCCAGCAATAAGCTAGCCAAACAGATCCAGCATTAAACAGCTAGCCAATCTGAGGGAGAATAATCAGCTAGGTAATCACAGCTAGATTTAATCAGCTAGCCAATCATAGCGAACATTAATCAGCTAGCTCATCAGAAAAAGCATTAATCAACTAGCCATTTAGAGCCAGCAATAAGCTAGCCAAACAGAACCAGCCTTAATCAGCTAGCCAATCAGAAAAAAGGATTAATCAGCTAGCCATTCAGAGCCATTTATTTAACAGTTTATATTATTTATATTTATTCATATAATTTATTGTCAGTTCATTTTTTTATTTGGCCAGATCACATAGTAGCATTTTTATCTAAATCTAAATATTAACAGTCAATCCAGGTGATCAGCAGAGATCAGTGATCAGCTTCATGGGTGATCGGTATCGGAATCGGCAGCAGAAATCCTGATCTGTATCCCTGTTAACGTGTTAATTAGTCGTTTCTGAAACAAGGGATCAGATCAGAGTCATGCACTTTGACCCCAGTGTTTGATATTTCTGCTCCAGATGTTTAGGGGTCAGTCAGGTTTCCAGTATGTCTCCCCATAATGATAAACTCACTGCTACATAGTTAGTATCAGTGGAGGATTGTAGAACTAGGAGGTGTAGAACTGTAGAACTAGGAGGTGTAGAACTGTAGAACTAGGAGGTGTAGAACTGTAGAACT
>NW_015122090.1:0-925 GCF_001443285.1 Poecilia latipinna
GTGTGTGTGTGTGTGTTTGCACATTTGTTAAACCATCACCATGTCCTCATAATGTGACAAATAATCTATGAAAAGATTATTGTTCCTGAGCTGCTATTGCTGTCTGAAGAAATGTACCACTCCCAACCAGAAGCAACCAATCAGAGCCAGGAGGAAGAGGAGGATAACAAGGGCAGAAAGTGGCTCACAAATTTACTTGATTGAATGCATTAAGACTCTCCTCCTGGCTCTGATTGGTTGTTTCTAGTTCACACAGAGAGATGGCAGAGGAGCTCACTTTTTTATTTGATTTTTTTCACCAATTATCCGTCTCATACAGCCTGTCACAACATAATGATGGTGTCAATATATAAGTAAAAATTATTTTTAATAAAAGTTAGCTTTATTGACCCCATTAAAGTTGTGTCAGAATGGAGGAAAACCACAGAGGAATCCCACCTGAGGAGTTTTGCCTTTTCCTTTCTGTGTTTCCATTTGTCACCATAAGTCAAACTCCAGCCAACACATATAGCTGCTGTCATCCAGCTGTGACATATTACAGACAGACAGCCAGTCTCTCCGGGCTGTGAAACACGTTCCTGCTGAGTCGAAGACACGGTGCAATGGGAAAAGCAGCTGTTTCTCTCCCACACAGCCCTCATGTTTAAACTGGCAGGACTTGAGAGCTATTCCCAGAAACCCCTGCTTTGTTTCCAGCACAGCAGCTGAGCCTGTCATCCTTTGTTGTGAAATAATTCATTGGAAGTGGCATGCAGGAAGTCCTCTAACCCCCTCACCTCAAATGAATCCATATTTATGGGCATGTGGTACAATTAGTCAGTGTCCTGTTGAGGTCTTTTTGGACAGGGTTCCTGTTTGTTTTGAAATTGGTCAAGTTTGCTTGATGATTACATTAACTTATTGACTGAAGTTTTATTATTATTGA
>NW_015122091.1:0-924 GCF_001443285.1 Poecilia latipinna
AAATTATTTTTTATTTCATTATATAAGCTACATTAATACAATAATACTTCAGATTGAGATATTTAAAAATACACAAAAAGTGAAAGAATAAAACATTTATTTATTATACTGGGAACACTGGCCACAGGCAGGGCTTCAGTCTGCTGGTCACACTGGGAGAACTCAATGACTTCTGAGACGTCCTGGTTCACAGGCTAAAGCCAAGGATAAAAGAGAAATTATCCAAACGTGAAAATATGTTTCCTTCACATTCAGAAAAAGACATTTTCAGCATGTTGGGCTCTGTCTCGTAGCATCTTTATAGCTAAATACCGACATGGTGAAGCTGAGCTGGGAAACAGAGACTGAAGAACAGCAGCTCCAGCTCTGATCCTGACTGATCTTTCCTCACTAAATCCTCTGGTTTCTAATGAACTTCTCCTCTAACAGCGGTTTCTCATCACCTCTCATTAGAAAACAGTATGAAAACATTAGCCGCTACGCTAACAATCAGCGGTTACTTTGGGCCAATTTAGCTACATAGGAAATATTTCTCTGTTGTTTTGAAGCGAATTTCTGGCTGCAAAGTAATTCTGATCTTTCATCCTTACCTGTGAAAGGTGATGCCAATGAATCCAGTTTGTTTCGTTAAACAGTTGAAACACACAGCACAGGACTGAAGGAGCTCCGATCTGCTGCCACATGCAAGATGGCGGCGATGTAACGCAGGACTCGGCGCTCAGTGAGGCGTCTAGTATTCATGTCTGTGGTGGAGACAATCCAGGTGGCAAAAATTTAAACGGAAATACGTCACTCACCACTACTCGTGGCATATAGGCTATTCAGATCTGAAGTGGAATAAACATGTTGGAGGATACAACCATAGACATAAGGACAGACCCTCATGGACCGCTCTCGCCTATTGTCGCTGACGAGATTTAGGGC
>NW_015122092.1:0-924 GCF_001443285.1 Poecilia latipinna
CACTTGCTGCAGAGGATCACGTTACATTGCTTAGCCAATCAGAGCTGCAGAGGAGCACTGATTGAAGGAGCTCCACTCTCAGCATGGATTTGAACTTGTGTCTTGAATTACTTCAGCAAAGCTCACAGCTTTTACCAAATTCTGTAGCTTTCTGTGTACTTCTAAATCAGCCCCTTAGTCGCATCTTTTCGGGCCTGCTACTGCCTCTAGTGGCGTGGGGGTGGTAACATAACAAACATAATTACATTACTAAGTCAGAATACCGCAAAGTTTTTATTATTTATTATTCATTTTTCATTCTCTTAAGAATGTAGAGCTAATTAAATGACCTAAACAATTCCTTAAAGTGGTTCCAGTTTCTCTTGATGGTCAACCTGTTGAAACTGTGGCAAATTTGAAATACCTTGGTTCGTTCCTGGACAGTCAGCTCAACTTTGCTGAAAACACTGACTATATTTTGAAGAACTGTTCTCAGAGACTCGACCAACTCTAGTTGGGTCACCCCTATGTCTTGAATTTTGGGGGGAAAAAAATATTTTATTTATCACTACAGAAGGGTTCAGTGAATGCGCATATGAAAGTGGTGGGTTGGGTACCTCAAAAAAGGTTAAGAACCACTGCCTTAGTGTAATGTCCAGCACACACTACACGAGTTGTCGGCCGATTTTCAAAACCTGAGAGACGCATTAACCGACAGAAAGCCTAGGTATAACATTTCAATCGGGTTCGATCATTCCGTGTGGTCTCCAGCCACATGGGCACAACATAATGGCTACAAGTCCAGGGAAAATAGGGGCAAAAAATTGTGTAATGTGAACTATTGCATCAGGTGGTCGGATGTGTCCCTCTTCTCTACTTAAATCTAGTGATTACTGAAGGACAATATAGTATACAGACTTCATAATCTGCACTCTTGGTTGAATG
>NW_015122093.1:0-923 GCF_001443285.1 Poecilia latipinna
ATCAAATTATGGGCAATAATATTTTTTCATACACTGGTTTGTGAATAAAAACGTAGGTCTGATGTTGACGTTAGAAAAACTGTTTCTATTTATATTTTCTTAATTGTCCTCACAATAGCAGGAAAAAACCCGCTTTGCCCCCAAACATAGAAATGCTTCGGCTGCAGAGAAAACTTCTGACTTTAACTTCTGCTAAATGCCTGGTTCGCTACAGGCAGTCTGAGTCCGTCCCACCGACAGAAAGAAAGAATGTCTGTCTTTATGTCAGACATCCTGATATAAGACATGGAACAGAGACCGTCTGGTTCCACCCGGTACCACCTGCTCTCTGTTCGCTCTGCTTCTCCTTAACGTTTCTACCAGGCGGGTTAAAGCAGCTGCTGACGGGATCCGGGCTGGAGGTGAGCGGCTGTAAATAGAAGTTATTGCAGGACCTCAAGTGTTAAAGGAAAATTCGGCCCAGAGCATTTAGAGTTATACATAAACAGAGAAAATACTGTAGCAATAATTTGAACCGCAGCATAAAGCCAAACATGCTACAATTAAATGAATCAAAATGTCCCCAAGGCATCGGCGGACTGGCATAGGGGTACCGGGGGATTCCAGGTAGATTCCAGGTAGATTCCAGGTAGATTCAGACAAACGCATCGCAGCGGCTGTTCATACAGGGCCGGCTCAAGGTAATACGGGGCCTCAGACAGAAGCCACGCCCCCCGAAACTCCTCATCCTAAGAACCTCAGCATCACTAACATGTTTAAATATAGATGAGGTGAAGTCTGTGAGACAGACCAGGTTTCTTGGCTGAGTTTAAAATCAATCACTGATTATTGATTATTTGCTGTGATGTATGTGTGAACAAACTCAAACACAAATATTACATCATATTGTAGCACAACAAACTATCAAGATGATTCTTTAAACT
>NW_015122094.1:0-923 GCF_001443285.1 Poecilia latipinna
AGAAAAAACTCACAAATAAACACAGAAAACTACGGATCACGACAACTATTTTTTTATATTATGCCGCAAAAGAAAGCAAAGTGCTTGCGGTGTTGCCTTAAATGCAGTGTTGTATAAAGTACTGAAATCTCAGAGTCAAGTAAAAGTATAGCTCTCCAAAATATGACTTTGTTAAAAGTCCAAGTCACTGACTGAAATGTTACTTGAGTTAAAGTCTTAAAGTATCTGAAATGTCTTGTACTGAAGTATGGACATCGGCAACATTTTATTTGAAGGGGTCTGCCTAAGACTGACCTGACACTGGTATAAACATGAACGAGTCACTCAGAAAATAATGACACTTCTAACGCAAAATTCACACTTTTAATGGACTTTTAATGCAACTTTTAGTACGACTTTGAATTGAAAGTGCCATTACCGAACAGTCAGGAACATTCTTGTTCATGTTTTGTCGTGTCAGTCTTGTGCACACTCTTTCAAATAAAGTGTTATCAAAAAATCCATTTTTTCCTTACTGTTCTGACATTCCGCAATTATATATAGTTTTGGGTAATCCAGCAGTTTTACACTGCTTACTGTATACAAGTCAAAGTACTGATGTCAATAATTTAAAAAAAACTTTCCTGTAAAAGGATATAAAAAGTCATGATGAAGCATGAGTAGAGATATGTTGCTTTTTCTGACACAGATATGAAACACCACAATGACGGGAAAGAAACGGTAAACCTCTTTGTCAAGCTTAACTTCTTGATTCATTGACAAAAGACGAGCCTGAAAACAGAAATCTGCTGTCCATGTTAAAATGTAAACACGTTTTCTTTACGCTTCGGAGTAACTATAAACAACCACGAAAATCCATTGTTTCTGTTCTCCTCCCCAACACACACACACACACACACACACACACACACACACACACACAC
>NW_015122095.1:0-923 GCF_001443285.1 Poecilia latipinna
GCCTAGTATTACATAAATATATTAAAGAGAACATAAAGTGCAAATTTTAATAGCTTTAGTGTTGGTGGAATTTGCAATAGTTTTGATATATTGTTTGACCTCATTGCCAAAAATGGAAAGAAGGTTTTTTTTATTAGTGTAAAGGTATTTATGCATGTGCCATTTGGCTAAGTATATAATAAGATTAATAATATAAAAATGTTTTTTTAGCTGTTGGATAGTTAATGAAGCAAAACAATACATGTTCAAAACAAATGGAGACATATGGTTCAATAGAAGCACAATGAAAATACTTTTCCAAAATTTAACAGAGAAAAGGCCAAAATAAATCAAACATCTTCTGCGTTTCCTTCACAAAAGAGCAAATAATATCCATGTTATTGTTAAAACATTGTAGAAAAACTTTGGATGGGTAAATTCTGTGAATAATTTTAAAAGACACTTCTTTTACTTTATTAGTTATATATTTGGTAAAGTCCAAATCCTTTTCCAGTTAAAGTTATGAATAAAGATGTTCCAATAAAATATTGGAACATCTGACAAAGAGCTTCGGTGGTGCTCATGGAGTTGTCAACATGGAGTTGACATGTTTTTTGGAAATAATGAGCATTTATTTTTTATGTTTGTTGCTTTTACAGGTTGAGCAGAAACAGATTTGGAAAAATTTATAGTTTGGTTGGATAAAAATGAAAGCCTTGGAAACTTTTAAATAAAATAACTACTCCAGCATGTTGGGAACCAGGGTTTTTTGTTTCTTTGTGTGGGGGGGAGGTCTGTCTGCCTGCTGCTTCCCCTTTTCATCCACTAGAGGGCGACTGGAGGCTGCACCTGTGGAGAGCGTGCCTGCTGACTCAGCCAGTGCACCTGTGATCTATCAGCTAATCATCCTGGAGTGTATGAGGAGCTGACTGCCAACACCTTGA
>NW_015122096.1:0-923 GCF_001443285.1 Poecilia latipinna
TTGCATCTTTATTCTGCTGCATCAATGACTGCATTCTTGCAATTAAAATTTATTGTATCCTGACCGTAATGCTCCCTTATACAACTCACAGAACAGATGATTGAAATAAAGGCACTTTTTGAAAATATTGTGATTTTATTATAGAAATTGAGGGCAGGAGGAATAGATTAAAATCAAATCAGGTATGAAAAACAAACCTTGTAAGTCACATCATCCAGCCGCATTCAGTATATTAAATTATATGACTAACTACATATTACTTGATATTCACATTTCTTTGCTGGTATTACCTAAATGTGTTGCATTTTAACATCTCACTTGAACTCCTGATCTACATGCAAATACTTGATATAACGTAAAGACAGAGAAAGGGGAAAAAAAGGTTTGTGAAATGTAGAGTATTACAAATGAGATTCAATTTTATTGTAGGTACAAACAGGATAGCAAAATGAACAGTGAATATATAATATACTTCCTAGCAGCTAATAAGACATAACACTTATATGCCTTTACTGGTGATGAAAACTCGTCACTCTGGAGGAGGGGAAGACTGCAGTGTCAGGGTAGCCAACAAAGTCTGCAGGTAGATTTTTGCATATCTGGTGCTCCAGTTTCAAGATCATAGTTTAACCAAGTACTGTAAATAAAAAGTTAGTCCATGTGATGATCCGGCAGACCATCAGACGTGGACTGATGGTTGCCATCAGCAGGTCCAGGTGCTTGGATCCAATGGAAAGGTAATCGGCACAGCAGCTCAATCATGGCTCAGAAACACATCACGAAGTGTTGCGATGCAAACCTGAAAAATTAAAAACAAACAAAAAACTAATAAGCGTCCATATTTAGCTGCACAACGCAATCAAAACTAAAATACTCAATAAATTGGCAATATCTCATGAAATGAAATTGTAGGAGCTATTTTC
>NW_015122097.1:0-923 GCF_001443285.1 Poecilia latipinna
ATTTATAGGTTCTCAGCCATCCAGGACATGAACCCCCCCTCCCCACCCCAAATAAAATAAAATAAAAGTTTAAAGCAACTTAAGTTATAATTTAAATAACACATGACTTGTATTGAGAACCACTGCAATAAATCAATATTTGTGAGGAATTTTATTAAGTGGAGTTACTTATTAAAACTTGTTTTTAGTCAGAGCCTTAAATTTTTGTAAAGGTGTAGCGGAGATTAGATGAACCAAACTCATATTTATGCAACATTTGAATCTTAGTTTGACTTCTATGGGTCTCTACAGGTTGTTCACTGAGAAAAACACTTTTGTTATTCATTGCTACTTACTAGTCATTTTTGGTGGTGCAGCTTGAACACACAAAAAAATATAATTTAACCACATTTTACGTTACATTTTACCATAACTTTGCCGACCCCCCCAAAATTGCTCTTAAAAAAATTTCCGTTTATGGTCCCCCCCAATAATGAGATGGGATTTACGCCCTTGTCCCTCCGTACTTTCTCATGATTGGCTACCTGTCACATTCAACAGACTACGGTCTCGCTCCCAGTCGGGGAAAACCCCACACGCTGCAGTGATAAACTGGCCAAAATCCAACATGTTCAATATGCCTGATCAGTTGTAACACACGACACACTACAGGATGATTTTTGGACGTTCTAAGATTGTTGTAAGGGGAAAATCAGGGCAATAAAATCATGTAGTGTGAACTGGGCTTAAGGGAGGAGTGAACTATTTGATCAGGTAGTCGGATATGCCCGTCTTCTTTATTTAAATCTAATGATTATCGAAGGGCAATGTAGTATACAGACTTCATAAATCTGCATTCTTTTGCTTGAATCTAGTTTTTATTTCCACTTTGGTTTTATGTTATTTAGTTTTTATTCAAATGCATTTTTTGTTAATGGAGACTG
>NW_015122098.1:0-922 GCF_001443285.1 Poecilia latipinna
CCAATATTAAATATTCCATTTCTGTGCTAAAATGTGTGATGGTCTCGTGCCATCCCAAAAAACATAACGCCCTGGGCATTTGCCCATATTGCTCATATAAGAAACCACCACCACTGTCTGCACCATTAAACATAGCAATTGAGGCAATGCCCTGACGGTAAATAACGCTGAAGTTGGAACACTGACCAAGGAGCAACAAGCAAGAAGTAACCAAACAGAAGGCGTTCATTGTGACTGTTTTCACTCTCTCTCCCAGTACATGAAGCCAGGTAGTCTGACACCATGGCAGACATTACAGCTGCCACTTTGAACAAAAACAATCAAAGAGTGCATGCTCTGCGTGCTCTTTCGTTCTTGTGTTTTAGTTATTTGTTCATTTAAATATCAACGTACATAATTAAATAATGATGCAGTGTACACAGAGCATTACTAGAACAAAGAACGGGTGTTCTGTCAGGTCAGATCGTCATACGCTTAGCACGAACTCACGCTGTTCTGTCAGATCAGCATACTTTGTCAGATAGTCGTATGCTTAGCTCAGACATGCATACGCTGTCATTACCATATGATTTTATTTAATCAGCAACATAGAATCATGACGTAGATCGTCATACACTTTGTTATTAACAGTTATATGGCATCCTGACTTAGCGGTTAAGTAGGTTAATGAGTATTACACGGGCGTATGTTGTAGTTGACTGCAGCTGCAGCCAGACCCTGCTTTAAATACAATTTGAAAGCAAGACAACGCATACCTATATAGTTATCATGGAAAACAATTTAATGACTTATTTTCATCATAACTTGTTGTGTATGGTGAGCTGACAACTCCTCTGACTGTCGGACTTCTTAATGCACAAGCATGGTCACTGCATGTATGCTATTCTGAAACACGTAATTGGCAAATCACGTTATTGGTTGG
>NW_015122099.1:0-922 GCF_001443285.1 Poecilia latipinna
GCCTCATAGCAACCTCTGGTGGACAAAAGGAGGAAAACAGAAAACGACCACCCCAGTTCCCAACAGAATGGACCTTACCAAGCTCCGCCCAGAAACGCCCCTCGACAGTCCCTCGTGGCTGCATGTCTCACAAACAAAGCCTGGCGGAGCTTAGTTTCTATGTGTAAACATGGCGTCTTTCGTTTCAACTCATTCTCGACAAAGTATTTCTGAGTCGATTAGTGTAGAATTTCTGCCGGATTTTCAAAAAATATCAGCCACGACAATGGACAGGGGAACAAACAAGGTCATGTCATCTTTTTTGGACGACATCAAGGTGTTTGAGCCACGCGATGCCTCCAACATTGTGCGCATCGCAGCTAAATGCTACCGGTTGATGAGGAAAACAGCAGATCCTCACACCCTCAGCATAAATATAGCTGTGGACAAGATCACTGATGCCTATTGTTCTTGCAAGGCTGGGTAAGTCGGTATTCGTGGTTTTGAGGGTTACTTTTGGAATCAGTGATTTCTGTTGTTGGCAAATGTTTGAGTGTGCCTAGGCTTGATGGACTGTACTCGGTGGCTAACATGATTACAGTTTAGTAAAAAGCCTTTTCAGGTCAAATAAAATCTTTAATGTATATCAGATACGGTACACATTGCATATTGATCTGTTCAGCAAACGGAAGACTGTGTAACAGACAGGCTTCAAGGTGTAGAAGTTGTATGAGTACTGCCATTATGCTGTACTTAGCTAAAAGGTTTTCATAATGAATGTGTTTATTATTGACTTTTTTCAGACTTGGGGGTCATTGTTCACACATTATAGGCCTCCTTAAGACCTTACAATATTTCAAGCTTCAAAATTCAAAAGGGATCGGGAGGTGCTGGTGCCTATCTCTAGCTAACGTTCCGGGCGAGAGGCGGGGTCACCCTGGAC
>NW_015122100.1:0-921 GCF_001443285.1 Poecilia latipinna
GAGGCGACCAGCAGAGACAGACCATAATAGTCCATGTTGAGCAGAGTTAATGTTGGAGAGTTGAACTGAACTGAAGGAGGAAGTTTGAGTCTCTTAGAGATCAGGAACAGATCAGCTCCTCCTCTTCCTCAGCTTCAGCAGACAGTCAGCTCTGCTTCCACTGGCAGCTTGTCCTGGATTTAATCTGGATTTGCTTGTTTTTAATCAATTAATCACAGAAAATATCCCATGACAGCTGATTTATCCTCTTAAGACTGAACTGTCTGAGCTGTTGAGTTAAAGTAGTTTCCTATAAAAATCAGTGAATACCTGAGTTTCTTCAGGCAGCTCTTTGTGTTTCATTTGCTTTTGTTCTGTATAAACTATAACCTGAGGATTAATGATGCTGAATCCCATCCGCCTTTATACTCTGACATAATCAACAGGAAACCACGCAGTAAAATCTTCTAATCATATTAGGGAAACTATAACTACTAGCATATTAAAATTTTAGTTTTTGCCCTTTGTGCAGTGAAATGTGAGTTTTGGATGGATCAAAATGCAGACTGGAGCTGGGATCATGGTGATGAATTACGTGTTTTCAGTGCCGAGGCCTCGGAGCGTGTCGACCAATCAGGAGGATTTTTATGAAGCGTATCGAGGATTGTGCTGATGCAGCAGGTTGTGACGTCTGAAGCCTCGTATTCGGGCCGAACCACGTGACTGATTCAGGATCCGGTTCGTCGGTTTGGTTGCGGATTGAAACAAACGCCAGCAAAGCGTCGCTGTTTCACCCTCAGTTTGTAGTTTTAGGATTTTGTTGCCTTTGCAGTTCATTGGAGCGTCTTTTTTCCAATGGACCCAATAAATAGTTTCACACAGTAATAATAAATCATCGCCTGCAATGCCAAAAAACCAACACAGTGGACCCTGTTTTAAAAG
>NW_015122101.1:0-921 GCF_001443285.1 Poecilia latipinna
AACAGTCAACCTTCAAATAATTATGTTCAGTTATGCATTCAATACTTGGTCAGGAATCCTTTTGCAGCCTTCAATGTGGCGTGGAGGCCTCAGCCTGTGGCTCTGCTGAGGTGTTATGGAGCCCAGGATGCTCCGATAGCGGCTTTAAGCTCATCCAGAGTTTTGGGTCTCAACTTTCTCTTCACAATGTCCCACAGATTCTCTATGGGGTTCAGGTCAGGAGAGTTGGCAGGCCAACAGTAACACCATGGTCAGTAATACCAGTGGTTTTGGCACTGTGAGCAGGTCATGCTGAAAAATGAAATCTTCATCTCCATAAAGCTTTTCAGCAGATGGAAGCATGAAGTGCTCCAGAACCTTCTGATAGCTGCTGCATTGACCTGCCCTTGATAAAACCCAGTGGACCAACACCAGACCATCACTGACTGTGGGTACTTGACACTGGACTTCTGGTATTTTGGCATTTCCTTCTCCCCAGTCTTCCTCCAGACTCTGGTACCTTGATTTCCGAATGACATGCAAAATTTGCTTTCATCCGAAAAAGTAGTTTGGACCACTGAGCAAAAGTCCAGTGCTGCTTCTCTGTAGCCCAGGTCAGGCGCTTCTGCCGCTGTTTCTGGTTCAAAAGTGGCTTGACCTTTGACCTGGGGAATGCGGCACCTGTAGCCCATTTCCTGCACACGCCTGTGCACAGTGGCTCTGGATGTTTCTACTCCAGACTCAGTCCACTGCTTCCCCCAAGGTCTGGAATCGGCCCTTCTCCACAATCTTCCTCAGGGTCCGGTCACCTCTTCTCGTTGTGCAGCGTTTTCTGCCACACTTTTTCCTTCCTACTGACTTCCCACTGAGGTGCCTTGATATAACACTCTGCAAACAGCCGATTCGTTCAGAAATTTCTGTTTCTCACCCTCTTGCTTGAGG
>NW_015122102.1:0-921 GCF_001443285.1 Poecilia latipinna
TCAGTCTAAACTTTATTTTCTATTTACACTGCTTGTTTTTTGAGCGATAAAAAAATCTAAACATGTTCCGAACCGTGAGTGAAAATGGGATGGTCGAGGTTGAAATGGTTACCTCCCCAGTTAAATGGGTTATCGCTTCTCGGCCTTTTGGCTAAGACAGCGGTCGCCTCCACTGGGTGGTGATAGTGTTAGTCTTTGTGACTTGGCTGTTACCACTGCTTCAAGAGGTTCATTAATCTTTGTCCCTGGTTGAGATTTTGACCACAAATAGTGGAAAAAATCTCTTCCTTTTAGTTTGTTTTTTATTGTTGTGTATTTGTTTTAACCTTTTATTGTTGTTTTAGTAAAGGTTTTAACCTTCAGCGGGTGGTGCCTCCACCATGGCGGCTACTCATGCCGGCATGCGGAGGCACCACAGCGTTCGCTTCTTATTTAATGAAAAAGGTAAATTAACTGGAATGTCACGTTTAGATTTCTCACGGAAACTGATCCAGCAGGCTTTGAAGTTTCGGCCAGATGACCTGAACTGTATCCTTACCCTGCCCTTCAACAAGGGATACGATGTGAGCTTTACCAACGGTGACCTATTAAAAGAGTTTTGGACACGGTATGAAAATGTAAAGACCCAGTTTTCAGTATTTGACGTTGAGAAACTGACTGACAACTCCCTGAAAACGGTGATTGTCAGGATGTTCAATGAAACTGTCAGTGCTGAAGACATCTGTATGTGGCTGGGTAGATACTGCATGGTGAAGGGCCAGGCTATGAATGTGCGGGATGTGGACGGCATCTGGAACTGCGCTTGGTGGGTCCCCATTAAACAGTGGGAAGACCCCCAAGGATTCCAGGGCCTGAAACATCTCCCATCCATGATAGTCCTGGGGGAGAACCGAGGCTACATTCACTATCAGGGCCAGCCAA